>NW_026460860.1:0-66672 GCF_021730395.1 Mercenaria mercenaria | reverse complement strand
AGTCAAATAATTGCAAAACAGTACTAGTTTTAAGAGATAATTTACTAATATTGTTTAGTAGAACGTTCATAGGTTTAAAGCCCTTTCCAGCAATTGTTTCTTGATTTGATAGAAATGTACCAGTATAATTAAACACTGTTCCTAAAAAGTTAAAATTGTCAACAATTTCAAGGGTCTTATTGTCATAATACCAAACTTCATTACGTCTAACTGACCCACGCCTTCTAAAAACAACTATTTTACTATTTTGCTTTTATCTGGGTTAACTTGTAAACCCCAGTTTATACAATATTCCTTTAACAAAGTTAAACGATTTTGTAGATCCTCTGGATTCTTACCAATAATGACAATGTTATCGGCAAACAACAATAAAATAAAAGTAAATTCATCTAAATTGAAGCCGTTGTCGATACCGTCAATCAAAGATAACTCTATGTCTTCTAGGTAAAGAGAAAAAAGAACGGGCGAAATTACTTCCCCTTGTTTTAAGCCCAATGAACATTAAAAAAATCCGAATACGTCTTACACCCCCGTATACAGAGCTTAACTTTAGAATACATGTCCAGAATAATACGCAGTGTTTTACTAGCAATTTCTAGTTTATATAATTTGAACTACAATCCATTACGATATATACTATTAAAAGCTTTCTGAAAATCAATAAAAACACATGAAAGACGGCCATTATTATTTAAAACATTTTGAATGAGTGTATTTAATACAAAAATGGCATCAACAGTCGAACGACCCTTTCTAAATCCAAACTGAGCATCACTAAGTATATTATTACTTTCAATCCAGTTATTAATCCTTTGGTTAGGGAAACCTGTAAATATTTTAGAAAAACAACTAACTAATGTAATGCCTCTATAGTAACTGGCTAATTCCGGATCGTTTTTCTTATGTAATGGTACAATTATGCCATCCAACTACATGTATCAGGAAAATAACATTTACTGTAAGAAGCTTTTAATATGTTAATTATAAGAATGTGGCAACAGACGATAAACATTTTTATGAAACACAATACCTAGAAATGTAATTAGGTATAGACATAATAAAAATAATAGAAATAACGATGAAATTATCTATAACGATAATTATAATCAGAAATGAAAATACATCTGATAGAGCTACGCATTTTTTGGGTGTGGGACGTGTGTGTTTGGAGGAGAGGGAATGGGGGTGGGGGTGTAATGGGCTTGACATAATTATAGATATATACATAACTTCTTTAGGGTGTGGGACGTGCGTGTTGAGGGGGGGGGGGGGGGGGGTTAAGGGGTTTTACATAGTAGATAAAAAAATAACTTCTTTATTAATTTCATATATCGTACCTGCCGTAATACTGCTCGAATTGCCAAACTTATACGATAATAGAGCTAGCCCCGCTTTGCTTCATCTCGGTCAGAATAAGATTCTTTTGATTTGATTGGTTAAAGCAATGTAGCCAACTCGGCCTGTGTCAGAAACCGTTCTTTCAGAAAAGATGAGACAATATTGAAAATGTTTTGTTTCAAGTTTAGTGAATATCTGAAAAACCTGTACCGATGATTTGAATATCGATACAGATGCTATATTATTTGCTGCGATATAACCTAACTGTAAACTCATTTACTTCAAGATAAACCATTAACACTGCTATAACCTTATGTGTGACTACCAAATGACGTTAAACTTAAAAACGGGAAATTGAAATCACACTGGAGGGAGTTGGTCGACAAGTAAGCTTCCAAATGTATCCCTATAATAATGTGGATTTCGGAGAAGAATCACAACATAGATATTCATTTACTGAATCAAGTGCCACCTTGACCTGTAAATATGAATAAGGTATTACATTTAAACCAGTGAAGAGTATTTAACTACAGCACTGATTTTCATCACATGGTGTAGTTTATATGCTTTGTCAAGTCCTGTTTTCTTCTTTGAAAGTAATCATGACTATAAGGTAATGCATGCGAAGAATACATTAATTATAATGAATGCTGTATTTTCAATTCTGATTATAATAATCTCTTACCGCCTCGAAAGCCTACTGGTAAAGCGTCCGAGAGCGGGAGGTTGTGAGTTTGATCCACGTGATACCAAAGACGTGAAAATTGGTAGCAGAAGCTTCTTTGTTTGGCGCACAGCTGATTAAGAGAGACTGGCTTCTATTTTCTCATACCCGCATGGCGACGGATTCCATCAGGAATGAGCTGTTGAGAGTGGTTGATATAAGTAGTAGAACATGCTACACAATCGACATAAAGTATATTAGTATAAACTAATTATAAAAATATCTTTTTGTTCTCTTTGTGGGTCACATTAAAGAAAACAGTAAAGGTAATGTATGATTTTAGAGAGTGTTATGTGGTAAACTTTCAAAATGATTGATAATTAAGTGTTACTTATTAACTATATGATATACGCCGTAATACTATTTACAGTTTTTGCGAGATATTTGACAAGCTCGTATCATAATATAGACGGTGTGGCCAAATGCATGTTTGCACAATGTCGTCAATCAACATTTTGCGAGAAATATTATGGGACAAATCAGAGTAAATCTGAAAAATACAGTTCGCACAAATTTTAAATGTTAGCTTTATAGAATTCCAATTTATCCTGTTGCACTCTTCCTGGGTAAGGAACATATTTCAAATGATTTACATAAAGAGCGACATTTACAAATTACAAGTGGTAAAAAATGTTGAGAAAACTTGAAAACATGAATGAGTCACTTTAGGAGTAATAGTTATCACCAGACCAGGTGTGTGACTGGCATTTAGCAATTATCTAAGGTAATCTGCATCTATCTTCTCTACCCACTGTTGTCTTATCAATGTATTACTTGTTGTTATGACTTTTGTTTTTCTTTTGTGTTGTACCCTTGAGCCACGCCTTTCGCCAAAACCGGCCCTCCTTCGTGTAAAAGTAGAGCAGGCCAGACCACGTAGTCGACGTGTGTACCGCTGCTTGTGTATGGTTTGAACAGGTCAGTGTTGAATCGTGTACCTCGTCTAAGTAACGGAGCAAATACAACAGACGGATCCTGAATCTGTAAGCATTAAATTCAAATTAATTAAATGGATAATTAGAAAAGTGGACATTTCTGTTTTTAAGCCAGCACTGGACGAGAATGAAATATTGAGTTAACTTTTCTTTGGACATACGAGTAATTAAGACGTTGTCGGTGAACAGTTGTGATTATATAAAACATATACATGTATGTGTGTGTACACACTAACAAAAGAAAAGAGGTTTGATTGATAATTATACAAAATTTGCTTACGATTACGTTACATCGAAATCAGTTGGTGCTATACAGGTCCAAGAACGAGTGTTACCGCATTTAAAGTCTTCTATTTTGTTTTTAAGAAGCAAAATGATATATTTAGATTCGCCCTTTTCTTTACTTTTGAAAGTTATGACATTCATTTGGTATGAAAAGCTAAAAGAAAGGCGTCAAAGTTACGTCAACGCTGTTTAGTGATAATGGGCCGCAGTTTTGATGACGCCCACGTGTATAGTCAGAGAAAACGGTCCTTAAATTAAACATTAACCGCAAGCGCAATTCATTGATTTGCCGATCCTATTAGCATGAACTCCTTAAATATTTCATTTCTTAAATAATAGAACAAATACCCAGCATTGTTTATCATGCTCGCAAAATAACTCACTAAACGTCTGCGTACTCAAGTTATTCTGTGCTACCTCCAGTATTTCAATACTATTAAAGCACGGTTATGTGTTAAGCCACTCCGACCTACTATATTTTAGGCCATAATGTATGGCACCATCTATTTTTATAAAAGACATATTAAAATTGAAATAAAATATAGCATGACCTCTTCGTATTGTTTAGATATATTTAAACATGGTTCTGCTATATTTTATGTCTTAAATACAAACCGTCATAAACCAGCAGACTTCAAGACATTCTTTTGTAAATGAACTAACGTTCAAAGCTATCCTTGATGCTTTATCGGTCTGAGTTGAGCCATTAAGATGTGACACGTACATCTGAAAGATAAAGAGCTCTTTAGTAAGACATCAGGAGCATAGTGATAGATGGATATATACGTGTCTTTTTTCTGCTACTGAAACTGCCTTCTAATTGACTACATTTTAATTTAGGTGTCTATGCCTGATATGTCATGCTAAATAGCATTTAGAAATACGAAATACCGACGCTGATATATCATATTAGAATACATTCAGAGATAAGACATACGATAAATATTTTTTTAAATTTTTTATTTTTTATTTTTTTGGATTTAACGTCGCACCGACACATGATTGGTCTTATGGCGACTTTCCAGCTTTAATGGTGGAGAAAGACCCCAGGTGCCCCGGGAGTCCGTGCATTATTTCATCACGAGCGGGCACCTGGGTAGAACCACCGACCTTCCGTAAGCCAGCTGGATGGCTTCCTCACATGAAGAATTCAACGCCCCGAGTGAGGCTCGAACCCACATCGATGAGGGGCAAGTGATAAAGCTCTCCAGTGAATTGCATATCAACACGAATAACAGATTATCATTATTACATTTAACATTACGGCTTGTTTTAAGATACACACAAGCTTTAATTAATGTAATGTATGCTTGAATGTTCTCTGTCTGTAAACCTTATATTCTTACTTGAAATAAGTTTCCTACAGCAACAGATGCCATTGCTTTGCGGCCAACCTTTAAGATATTGTGCATATCTGCTGATAAGTCTCTGCGGTCCTGAAAAATTAACCCTACTGTCAAATCGCCAAAGAAATGTGAGAATTTATCACAGATTTTGCTTCATAATATCTAAGGGATAAGTTTGGCAGAATGTAATTCAAAATGGTCTAGATGCTGATTATTTAAAACACTTGTTAACACATTTAATGATGTAACAAATAACCTGTTGCAGCACTAAGTATGTATATTTAATTTATATATTTGTTGTCTCTATTTGTTTTATGTTCTTCGCTCTATGCTAATCTGTCTGTGCTGAACATTCACGTCTTTATCTACTGACTAAACTGCGTGGTATAGATGTTATATTTTCTTGTCCTTTGGGATCAAGGAGTACATTCATTTTTACTATAATTTAATTCTGCTAAAGCCGGTGCTAGGGGTGTGAGGGATGTTGCGAATTTCATTGCCTTTCATGAACAGACTCAATCAAACTGAGTCTGCAATCATATTGCTTGGTTGCGTTCTATGCTTTCAAAGGATCATTTCATAGATTCCATTACCTATCATAACAGCAGTCTTTAAGTGCGGTGTGGCGGCCCGTACTTACAATCATTGTTATTTTATTTTTCTTTCCTCTGGGATCACGGCGTACAGTCATTTTTACTATAATAGAATTTCGCTTAAGCCGGTGTGAGGGGTGTTGTACATTTCATTACCTTAATCAAACCGAGTCTGCTATTATGTTTCTTAGTTGCGTTCTTTGCTTCTAAAGATCTTGTAACTGATTTTATTGTTGTGGCAAGAGTCTCCATTCGAAACTCATACTTTTTAACGATGATTTTGATTATTAAAACGCTTAAGATAACAATGTTTATACATGCTTGTCTGAAAATTCCAGCACATGTAAACTCTCCATTTGTTTTTGTCCCTTCATTTGGCAGAAACGCATAACATCCTAGAGAAATAGATAATACTGAGTTATGAAAAGTTCTATGTCCAAGAAACGCTCTATCTAAAACGATTACATTAATATGTTATAGCCTCGAATCTAATATATTTGAATGCTTTAAAAGAGAATATTAACTATTCTTCGAGATACAGTATGGCCGGCTTACTGTTTAAAATAATAATACATACATGTTCAAAAGTTAGACCGTGTCCAGAAACATATTCGACCATGTCGTACACAAATTAGTTAACCCATACTTAGTTTTGTGTAATCATTGAATACCACTGAACATTATTATTAAAAACATGAAAATAAAAGATGTAATATTTGACCTGTATGGTAACAAATTGACCACTTTCATAGTGCGAGTTGACCAATTCAGTTGAGTATGAGTGGAGTAGGGTACGTGTAAGGTTGGTTCGAACCTACTAGTTTTCAATAAATTTTTGCTGCTAGATAGAAACTGCCATCTTTATGACAAATATGTGAGCAGTTTTTATCTCATTTTGTAAAGGTACTATATATCAGCTTTCTTTAAAATATCCTTCACATTTTTGGTAAAAAAATCTGGCCATGTTTATAAATGATTTTAGTCCGGAGTGGTCTTTCAAGAAAATGCAATAGACCAATCATTTTAAATACTTATCTGCCTTCTTTGGCATGCATAATAATGACCTGCAGAATCTTTAGCAGAGCTTCTACTGCATTTCCCTCTCTATGGAAGTAGGTTACAAGAATGTCAAACGCGTCTGTCCACTGATTATCATACAACTCAGCATATCTTTCAGCGAGTTTTGTAGGGCGATTTCTATCGCTGAGGTCGGCTATATTTGGGTTGTTATCCGTCAGCCTGTCTCCCATAGCTTTACTAAGTCTTAAAAGTAAACAAAACATCATTAACGGGCAAACTATTATTTTTCTAAAAAAAGAGATAAATTATATAAAAGTGTGTATATATAATCTTTATATTTCCAAGCAATCTGATTCGTTTATTTATTGTTCACACATCGATGAACCCCGTGTGATTCATTTTGTATTCAGGCGTATATTTCGGCGTTGCGTCAATGACGTAACTTAAAATAGTAATATTAAAAAAAAACGGCAAAAACTTTTTTTTGTTTTTAAAGAAAACGTACAAATGTAATGTTTTCTATTTAAAATTTGATTTAGAAAGTTCTATTCGAAATTTTTGATGCCAAGAATAAGAATTTTTAAAGACTGAAACATCAGTGCGAAAACATGTTTATGTGGAATCGTAAGGACTAAATTATTTTTTCTGGTTTTCATGCATGAGTGAACCAAGCCCTTAAGTTTAACGCTTATATATAACATAAAGCCTATAATGATCGCAACTGATTATTGTTGAATAAGGCTTTCTTCAAACTGAAAGTATATTTACCTAGTTTTAGTTTCATCAAGCTCAGTCTCTGTGTCTTTCAGTTTTGTCAAAGCATTTTGCAATTTGACCTTCAGTACTAATATCTCTTTTTCCGCTTGTTTTCTGTTAACGCTTTCAATATTCTTATGGCCCAACGTCTTCGTCGTTCCTTTTAGGTGTAGTTCATGGCAGTCGGCGGATTCAGCCTCAAGATGCTGATTTTTCTTCTTGAGTGAAGTGATGGTTTCATTCATTTCAACCTCTTTTTCTTCCAAAGTTTTTGTAATATATTGCAGTTTATTTCTCTGGGCAGATAACAGATCATCCTTCTCTTTCATCAATTTGTTAGTTAATTGTTGATTTTTGTCACTTTTGTGCACATCTTTACGCCTTTTTAACTCTAGATCTTTGACTTTTAGATCACGTTGCGTAACCTTTTTTTCAATATTCGTGACATCTTTCTGTAGTGAAGTAATAATTCCACCTAATTCAGCTTCTTTTTCATGCATCAATTTAAAGGTCTGTTGGAGTTCACCTCTCATTTCCTGCAGCTGGTCGTCTTTTTCTTTCATTTCTCGTCTTACTAGTTCATATTTCTCACTTGTGGCCAGCCTTTCAGAAGTTAACAATTCCTCTAGATTTTTAATCTGTAACTCATGGTCACGAGCCTCTTCTTCAAGATGCTCAATTTTCTGTCTTAGAGAAGCAATAGTTCCGTCCGCGTCAGTTCCATTAATAGCAGATGTTCCTTGAAGTGACCTGTTAATATGAATTATTTCAGTCGTTTTATTGTCCAAATGCTTATCTGGATTTTTTTCTATTTCTTCTTCGAGGTTCTTGTTTTTCGTCTCAAGGGACGTGATAGTTCCACCCATTGTAGTATCCTCTGTTGCATGCAGCTTGCTCAAAATCTGCTGCAGTTGATCTTTTTGTTCAGATAATTGTCTATCTTTTTTTAGCCAGCTCTTCATTTTTACTATCTATTTCTGTCTTTTTATTCTCAAGTTTTTTCTCTATATTTATAGTTTTTAGGTCCTGAAGTCCAATCTCTTTCTCAAGTTGCGCAATGGTCGTCTTAAGTAAAGTTGTGCTGTCATTCATTTTAATCTCTTTTTCGTGATTATCGTTTAATGCTTTTTGAAGCTGATTTCTTAAATCACATATTAATTCATCAGTTTCAACCGTAACATTATTTACTGCTAGTTCATTTTTGCCATATATTTTAAGGTGTTTCCATTCTACATTTTGTAGCATTTCTAACAATTCATCAATTTCCAGATCAAGACGCTCTATCTTTTTCGACAAACGGCAAATTTGATATTGCTGTAACCTGATGACTTCATTACTTACTTCTTCTAAACAATTAACACGATCTGCATAAATTTTCGACTGTCGCACAATGTATTGTCTAAGCTGATGGCACTCAATTTGAAGTTGTTGAAATTCACGTTGAACTGGATTAGAGTACTTTCTTTGTCTAAAATGAAAGCCTCTGCCAGTGTCAAATAGTCCCAAGCTCCTACTCAGTGAATCGTTTGCTCTTTTTAACGGTCCTACTAAAACAAAATACGCCATTGTTCATCTGGTAATTCGGTTTTGGAAGTTGCTATGTACAGCTGTGGAATATAAAGTTATCATTTCGACTTATACTTGGACGGTATATTATGATCCGCTTTAAATCAAGTTAGAACTTCGTTAAATATTTACTACAACCTCTTTCATGGTATACACATAAAACATACAGACTATTTATATATGTTAACAGAACAATCTACTGACAGAATGGACTTAATCAGTCACAGTTCTTGTGTTTAACTTTGATTCATACAGTGTTTGATTAAAGCTTGGCTTCATCGAAAACCACTTGCGACAAATAGATTTTCCAAATGAAACATGGCTACTTTCGGTTTTAAGCGAAACAACAAATAAGCTACAAATTAGGTTAGATGCGTTATTCTTGCATGCCTGTGCTTGAAAAGCTCATCTTACACCCTAGTGTGCACGTTGACTCTCTTGTTGTATTTTACCAATGTAAATCTGTATGATAATATAATGAAATAGTGCTTAAGACGAATGCTTACCATGGTGACAGAACAGTAGAATGCTGAAAGTAGACTAGCAATACACATGTAGGCTATGTAATAAGACACATGTAAACTGTGTTCAAAAAGCATGTCATCAAAGGTACTTACATGAAAAAGTATATCCTTGTTTAAATCGTTCTCAATTTTGCTTGTAGTTAGGCCTTAACTGCTTTTAAAATGAAATAGTGAACTATCCTGTCATACCAATTTACTTCCTTTTCCGATCAGCAGTTTATCCTTATCGGATTGATTTAACCTTTTACGATCAGTATATTTGTTAATATCACAACTTAATGGTAATATTGGCGATAGCTAACGGTAAGATATGGCCCCGCCCTGGGGGTCACATGGTTTATATAGACTTATATAGGGAAAACTGTGAAAATCATCTTGTACAAAAGCACATGGCCTAGGGCTTTGATATTTGGTATGAATAATAAGTGTTCCACCACAGACATTGAAATATGCAGTGATAAAATCAAAGTGCAGAGTTGTATTAGATACTTAGGCGCTTTTCTAGATGACACACTTAATTTCAAGGAGCATATAAAAAGGAAATGTAAAACTGCAATGTTGAATTATTTCAAGATAAAAAGTATCCGTAAATACCTAACCAAAGAAGCCACTGAAATATTGGTTTTGTCATTAGTAATTTCTCACTTGGATTACTGTAATGTTATTCTTTATGGTGTTGCTTATTGTGAAGTAGGTAAATTACAACGTATTCAGAATATGTGCGCCAAACTTGTTTTCAACCGTAAGATGCGTGATAGTTCAAAACAGGCGTTATATGACTTGCACTGGCTACCTATGAAGGCAAGAATCAATTTTAAGATCCTTACTTATATGTACAACTGCTTTGTTGGTAATGCTCCTCAATATCTAATAGAACTTTTGTCTAGTAAAATTTCAAAACGTACACTACGTTCGCCAGAATCATCAGTAGGATGCTACGTTGTCCCTTATAACAAGAAAAAAACATTCAGTGACAGAAGCTTCAGTACGGTTGGACCAAAACTTTGGAACGAACTGCCATTAAATCTCAGACAAAGTGAATCAGTTAAAATCTTCAAAAAGCAGTTGAAAACTCACTTCTTCAAAGACTACTATTCATTGTTCTAAAATTCATACTACAGCAATTACATTGAAGCAAATCAAGACTTTGTGTTAATACTGATGAATTGTTTTTACTGTTTTTTATGCATGAGTGTACAACGCCATTGAAGATGCTTTGTGTGTTGAAAGAGGCGTTTAAGAAAATTCTCAAGTTTCAAGTTTCATGTAGCATCGTATAGTAGTCCTAAATGGTCAGATTATACCCCTGGGGTTAAAAATGACCCACCACGGGCGGCATATGGTTTAAAAAGACTTGTGAAGGAAAAACCCTTAAAAATCTTGTCTTAAACCATAAGGCCAAGAGCTTAGATATTTAGTATTCTCTAGTGGTCAACTATCAATTTTGTTCAAATCATGACCCGGGGTCAATATAGGCCATGCCCAGGGGGTCCTTTGTTATATGAGTTATGTATGAAAAAATACATAAAAAATTATCTGATCATATTTCATAGACTGTTTAATTATAATTATCTGATGACCCCAAGTAATTAGGGGGGTCACTTGACTGTGACCTTGACCTACTGATCTACTTTCTTGTTTTTTAACATACAACCTTGAAATTTGGAGGACATATACAGTTTTGCACATCGATCTTAAAACTGACGTTCTGTGATCGTGAATGTGACCTACTGACCTACTTTAATATTTTTGCATCAGTTTGACATTTTAAATATGTTCACACTACTGGGAAAAGATTTCAATGCTTACTTATAATTGACCTTCTTACCTGTTCTCTTATTCTTGTCTATATAGCTCATATTACTCAGGTGAGCGATTCGGGGTCGTCATGACCCTCTTGTTTACTTTTAACTGCATTACCTCTAACTTTCAACTTCCTTACTTTTAACTTCAAACTTTATCATTTCTTTCTTCCAACTTCATTACTTCTAATATACAAGGAAGTAGGAAGCAATGAAGTTGGAAACAGGAAATAAGGAAGTTGGAAGTTAAAATTAATGAAGTTTGAATTTAGAAAAAAAAAACATGGATAAATATACAAGAGGGAAAGCTACGTTCAAAAAACGTAGCCTCCCGAAACGTTAACCCAGCACGCGGGCGCGCACACGACCAGCACACAAACACTCACACAAAGCAAACACACTGGGACAAAACGAACAAATAGAGGAGCACAGTGGGGCACCGTCTTGGAATGACCAGTGGCAAAACCACCACTGGGGAGCTTAAACCGGTTTATGGTGCATTTAACCGCACTCTTACACCCCCCCCCCACCCAACTCATGTTCCAAAGTTACAGGACAGTGTAAATAAAAGTTATCCCCGCCAGGTGAAATCCTAATATAAGCAATGGCAACAGAAGGCATGTAATGTAAAACACAAAAATATTCTTGCATATTTATATAAAAATCAATCATTAAGAACATAAACCGCATGTACTCAGTGCCTTTGCAGAAGACAGAGCTATAAGGGGAACACCCTTAAGGGCCCGACAAAACAAGCCAGAAGACAGAAATCAAAATAGCTTGGTCCCGGAGGGATTTAAGAACTACTTATCATAGAGTCCTCTTGTTCCGTCAGACAAAATCAAAGAAGACAGCATAGCGTCTAACTGTAAAAGGGCTGAACACCCCACATGCGGTGTATCATAACTGGTGAAGTTAAAAATCCCTCCGTGACTTCCATAATATTGGGATACTTTAGCACACACCGTCATACGATTACAAATTTAGTTTCGATACGACGACATCTAGATAGTTAATACTGAACTGGAGTTTGCTATTGTTAGCCCATTTGAACCGAAAGCTAAGGGTGAGCTATTAGTGTAGGTGGATGGTCTGGCGTCCTGAGTCTATCGACCATCGTTCACAATTTACATATTAAACATCTTTTCGTCTAAAAATACTGGTCAGATTTACACGAAACTTCGTCTTGAGTATCCTGGCAAGGCACTCTCGTAATTTGTTCAAATGATTTCGCTTGTCCTTTTTGTGTGGCCGCTATAGCTAAAAATAGAAAAAGACTTTAAACGACTTCTCATGAATCGATCAAAGGATCTTCATCAAACTTTGTCTGTAGCATCTATATAATATCTTCTTCCAATATGTTCAAATGGAGCTGCTCGGCTTCTTTAAATGCCATAAGTGCTAAATATAGAAATGTTCTATCTTCCTCAGACAGCATCAGTTTTAAGGTCTTCTCACGCATATGTCCAAAAAGGTTCACATGGCCCCTTTTTAAGACTGATAAAGCTTAGAATAGAAAAAAGCCTTTAAAGTATGAACTTCATCAGACTTGGTCTTGCCGCAATATTGTAGACAGGGGCGAATATGTAGGCACTAATGGTCTAGGGGGTGTGTGTGGGGCTCGGAAAATTTTGTAATTCTACATCACCGCAGCTGCATTCTTTGGCATTTTGAAACACATTCAGATGAAAAAATATGGTACACAATTTTGTCGTTTTTGCCATGCAAAACGTTTCTGTAAATCTTATATAACATTCGATGCAGAAAAATTATTTATTTATTTGGGTTTTACGGTGCACCAACACAGTATTGGTTATATGGCGCCAAACAGGAATACAAATTTTGGTTTCACATCTCAAGATGCAGAAAAATAAAATAATAACACATATACATTTATATCCAAAGTATGAAGAACAGTACTAAGAACTGCAAGAAGTGAATGCCTACAGTTCCTAGCAGGATACAACATTTTCTGATCAGCTTACACAACAGTTATTATTTGGTTTGTTTGTTTGTTTGTTTTGGGTTTAACGCCGTTTTTCAACAGTATTTCAGTCATGCAACGGAGGGCAGTTAACCTAACCAGTGTTCCTGGATTCTGTACCAGTACAAACCTGTTCGCAAGTAACTGCCAACTTCCCCACATGAATTATCAGAGGTCGAGGACGAATGATTTCAGACACAATGTCTTTTATAAATTTGGTAGATGGATTATTGTCTTTTTAGCTCACCTGGACTATGTTTAGGGTGAGCTGTTAGCATATGTGGATGACCCCACGTCCATCGTCCGTAATATAGCATCCTGCATCAACATTTTTACTTAAACATCTTCTCCTCTGAAACTAACAGTCAGATTTACACCAAACTTTGTCAGCAGCATCCTGGCATAGACTTCTATGTTCAAGGCTGTTCAAATGTTCAATTTTGACTCTTTTTTAGGTGCCACCATAGTAAAGCTATTAAACAGCTTCTTCTCATGAACCACTTGAATCTTGGATCTTAATCAAACTTGGTCTGTAGCATTATCATAAGTTCTGATGGCACGTGGCACCTTTAAGGGACTGCTAGTCTAGAGTAGAAAAACATTTAAACGACTTCTTCTCGTGAATCGCAGGATGGATCTTCATCAAAATTGTTTTGAAGCAATATTATACCATCCTCTCCCAAGTTTATATAAATGAAGGCAGTTTGTCTCTTTTAGGGGCCGCTAGAGCTAAAAATAGAAATACGTTCAAAGGACTTCTTCCCCTGAACCGCTGGATGGATCTTCATCAAACTTTGTCTGTAGCATCATTATAAGATTCTTTCAACATTTGTTCAAATGGGGGCAGTCAGACCCTTTAAGGGGGCACTAGCGCTAATAGTAAAACACGTGTAAACAACTTCTTCTCATGAACTGCTTACTGGATCTTCATTAAACTTGTTCTGTAGCATCATTTAAGGTCCTCTCCAAATTTTGTTTTAATGGGGGGTGCATAGACCCACTTAGGTGCCATTAGAACTAAACATTTAAATCCATGTAAATAAACTTCATCATTAAACTTTGTCTGTAGCATCTCATGAACATCTTGATGGATCTTCACCAAACCTGATCTGTAACATCATTGTACGGTCCTCTTTTAAACTTGTTCAAATGGCGGCTACCAGCCCCCTTTTAGGGTTCACTACAGCTAAATATAGAAATACCTTTGAACAACTTCTCAACTCAAGAATCACTGGATACAGAAACCTTCCAAAACACCCTCAGCCTGCAGTAATAGTCTGTGCGTTGTCTTCGACCTAAGAAAAGTGTGTTTGAACTGTTTGCCATCTGTCACACTTTTAGGGCCTCTGGAGCTTAAAATAGAAAAACCTTTAAACGACTTTTTCTTACAAACCGCTAATGGATCTTAATTAACTTTGTGTGTAGCATCATTTTAAGTTCCTCCTTCAATTTGTTTTTCAAATTGAAACACTTGGCCCCTTCTAGGGGCCGCTAGAGCTAAAAATAGAAACACTTCTTATTGTCTCTTTATAAAGGTGGATCTTCATTAAACTTGGTCTGTAGAAACATTGTAAGGTCCTCATTCAATTCTAACGGGCAGTTAGATTTATAAATATAAAAAAAATCTTTAAACAACATTTCTCATCAAAGTGTGATGGATCTTCATTTGTCTTAGTCAGTTGCATCATTGGAAGGTCCTCTAAAATTTCTTCAAATGGGGGTGCTTAACCATTTTCAGGGGCCGCTAGAGCTAAAAACAGAAGTACCTTTAGACAACTTCTTCTCATGAACCGCCTGCGGGTTCTTCATCAAACCTGGTCTGTAGTCCTTTGTAAGGTCCTCTCTCAATTTTGTTCAAATTGGGCCTCTTTGCACGCTAGAATTATAAATAAAACAAGCAAATTCGATGAATTGGTATCCCCCGCCGAATGAGGTTGTGGTGAGGAATGGCAAAGAAATATATCTGGCAAAAAGTTAAGGATGTTACTAAGCAAACTTGCTTCATTATAACCGCTGCATTCACAATATACCACGTGACGATGAAAGTCACATATGACACTGCAAAATAGCATGGACGCCAAAGAAACAAATTCCGGCAGCCTGTTTCATTTGTCAAACGTCCAATAGATATTTTTGACAAAAATCTCTTCAATTTGTTATTTGAACAATTATGTGCGCGAATATTACCATCTAGATGCGAATAATGCAATGTTTTTAAAAAAATAACCAGATCTGGTTAAACATGTCGTGATTGCAGTAATAATGTGCCGTGAGGGGAAGTAACCGCTGCGGGGAGTCTGGTTACTAAGAAAGCAAATAAGCAAATAATTTTATAACATTTGAACTTAAAAGAACAGATATTCTTACATCTGTTGAAACTTCACATGTTGATATGAACAATTTAAAAAAAAAAAGATTTTTTTTTTGCGGGGTGGGGGGGGGGGGGGGTACAAAATTTCACATGTTGATGGAAAGTTTGAAATAAATAATTTGTTGGTGGGGTGCATGATTGGGGTGGTGGGACGAGGCGGGGGAAGGGTACAACTTTGCATGTTGATAAATATTCATGGAAGGTTTAAGGTTTAAAAAAAATGTGGGGGTTGGGGTGGGGGAGGGGGGTTGTGTTTAGGGGTGACCGGGAGGGGGGGGGGGGGGGGTACACAACTTCACATGTTGATAATAAATGTTCGTGAAAAAAAATGAAAGGAATTTAATGAAATTCTACCAATTGGTTAGTTTGTTATGTACAAATATGTGGATTTTTAAACAATTTAAGGGCAATAACTCTGAAGTTACTAAAGAGATTCTGACGAAATTTTGTGTGCACTAACATATTATGGTGATCTAAATTCAATTTAAGTTTCATAGTTCTAGGTCGAATATGTCACAGGTTAGGAAGCAGAAATTGCCATATTTACAGTACCCTATATAGTTAACACAAGAAACTACTAAGGGCTATAACACTGGTATTACTTTGGCAATCTGACTGAAACTTGACGTGCAGCATTTCCCTATAGTGGTGAAATATGTATATGAAGTTTTATTTAAATATTCCAAACCACTTCCTAGATATGGCTCCGGACGGACAGACAACGCCAAAACTATATCCCTCCGCCTTCGGCGGGGGATTAAAAGCCCTTAAAACAGCTTTATGGATCCTTATTAAATTTGATCTGTGGCACCACTGTAAGGTCCTTTCTTAAATGTGTTCAAATGAGGGCACTTGGGTCCCTTTAAGGAGCCACTAGAGCTAAAAATAGAAACAAGAGGGTCATGATGACCCTGAATCGCTCACCTGAATAATATGAGCCACATGTTTCAAATGACAAACTGATGCTAAAATATTAAGAAAGTAGGACAGTAGGTGACCTCATGGTCACTGAAAGTCAGTTTTAAGATCGGTGTGCAAAACTGTATATGTCATCCAAATTTCAAGGCTGTATAAAGCAAGAAAGTAGGTCAGTAGGTCAAGGTCACAGTCAAGTGACCCCTAATCACTTGGGGTCATCAGGTTATTATAATTAAACAGCCTAGTAAATATCATCTGATAATTTTTGAAGTATTTTTTCCTATATAACTCATATAACAAGTGACCCCCAGGCGGGGCCTCTTTTCACCCATAGGGCATAATTTGAACAAGCTTGTTAGAGATCCACTAGGCAATGCTACATACCAAATATCAAGGCCTAGGCCTTGAACTTTCAGACAAGAAGATTTTTTGCTATATAAGTCTATGTTAAAATTGGGATCCCCGGGCAGGACCTCTTTTCACCCTAGGGGCATAATTTGAAAATTTTGGTAGAGTAACTCTAGGCAAGGCAACATACCAAATATCAAAAGCCTATGCCTTGCAGTTTCAGGCAAGAAGATTTTTAAAGTTTTTTTCCTATATATTAAGTCTATGTAAAACTTGAGACCCCGGGGCGGGGCATCTTTTCATCCCAGGGGTATAATTTGAAAAACTTTGGTAGAGGACGACAAGGCAATGCAACAGACCAAATATCAAAAGCCTAGGCGTTGCAGTTTCAGACAAGAAGATTTTTAAAGATTTTTCCTATATAAGTCATGTAAAACTTTTCTCCCCAGGGTTATAATTTGAACAACTGTGGTAGAGGATCACAAGGCAATGCTACATACACAATATCAAAGGCCTAGGTATTGTGGTTTTAGACAAGAAGATTTTTAAAGTTTTTTTTCTACATAAGTCTATGTAAAATTGTGACCACCAGGGCGGGGCCTCTTTTCACCCCAGGGACACAATTTGAACAAGCTTCATAGAGGACTATTAGATGATGTCACATGCCAAATATCAAGGCTCTAAGTCTTCCGATTTTGGACAAGAAGATTTTTAAAATTTTTCATTTCGGTTGCCATGGCAACCAGGGTTCTTCATGTAATTCAATTCTTTGAAAAATTTTGAAAGGGGACCACCCAAGGATCATTCCTTTGAAGTGTGGTGTTACTCTGCCCAGTGGTTTTCAAGAAGAAGAAATTTTTAGAAAATGTTGACGGATGCACCACGCACGACGGACGACGGACATTGAGCGGTCACAAAAGCTATCCATGTGCCTTTGGCTCAGGTGAGCTAAAAAAACCTTGAAACAACATCTTCTCAAACTTGGCATGTAGAATCATATTAAAGTCCATCCTAAAATTTGTTCAAATAGGAGCACATGAAGCACTCTCGAGTCCGCTTCCTGGAAAGACCAGTACCGGTGTCATACGAGAAGGCGTGGTAGTGACCTAAGTGGGGCTGAGCGGCCGACACCTTAACCTCTGGACCACTGCTCCCTTTATTACCATTCTTGATTCAGTGTGTCACAGTGTATATCCAAGGTGAAATCGTCGTGGTCAGGTCAGGCACTTAGGTTCACAATGGCCCTCTTGTTTTGAATATTGGCCTGCAGTTTTAGAGAAAGTTTGCCATATAGCCATATTGGTAAACTAACCCTATCCCTTAGCGGCAACAATATTTTCAGCCGAGGCGAAAGCTATTGATTTAGCCCTAAATTTTATATCAAAATATAGTGAAGAAAGATTTATTATCTTTTCTGACTCGCTTTCTGTTTTATAGTCAATTCATAACCAAAATATGGAAAATCCTTTCATTCAAAATATTCTTCTCAGGGTTCATGAACTATCTTTAAAAAGTTTATCATATTGTGTTGGATTCCCAGGCATATTGGTATTTATCAGGTGATTATTTATGATGCTGATACTGCAGCAAAGAAATCCCTGTCATTATCACAATCTAATTTGAAATTACCACATACCGATCTTAGGCCAAATATAAACAAATATATTTTATCTAAATGGCAATCGCCATGGAACAATGCTTCATTCAATAAACTTCATGATATTAAACCTACTCTTAGACTAGGGGAATGGCACCAAGGGAACAGATCTGCACGCAGGGAGGAAGTTGTTCTTTCTCGTTGTCGAATAGGTCATACCCGTTTGACTCATTCTTATCTTTTGAATAAAGATCAACCCGAATGTGTACCATGTCAAACACCGCTAACTATTAAACAAGTTTTAATCGACTGTGTGGACTTTGCTCCACAGCGCAGTTCATACTATGACGTTCAAACATTGAAAGAGTTATTTGAAAAAGTTTCAGTCGGAAATATTTTATCTTTTTTTTTTTTAAAGCAGATAGGGATTTATCAAAAAATCTGAACATTTCATATTTTTATTCACATCTTTTGCAATATTATTACGTTTGTAGCTGATATTTTAACACATAGGTATATACATTTTTACATAAATGATTTTAGATATGCTTTACATTTTTACATAAATGATTTTAGATATGCTTTACAATTGGCGTTTTCAATATAACTTCTTCTCGGCGATATATGACCATATTGTGCCGATTCGCCGTAAGAACCAACTCACTCACTCACTCACTTAGCGGCAATGTTAACGAAACAGAATGAATAAAAGGAATTTGGAGCAACATTTTTGTGACATTGACGGACGGATAGACTACTGACGGATGAATGATCTTAAAAGGGCGCCATGAGCAATTCGTGCTAAAAACAAGAGACCTTTTTTTTCATCTAATGTACAAATGTTTATGTATTCCCACTTTTCTAATTTTAGAAAAAATAAACATGGTGCATACCCAAGGTTAAGTTTAACTATCTGAGTCCTGGATTTTGTTGTGTTTGCACCTTGTTTCCAGTTTTTCCATAATATCTTTAAACCCCTTGAAGCATATTGAAAGATAAAGATGGTATGCAGAACATTCTTCTCAATTGTGCCTGCCTGATCACAACAAAGTGTTCAATTCATATCTTCTAAACTCCTTGAAGGATTGTCATCAAACTTTATCATGCAAACATTATACCTGAACTACTAAGTACAACCACTTTGATAAGTATTAAATTAGTATCAACAAGAATTTTGATGCAGGTTTGTTTTATTAATCAACAAGAGCTGTCTCCATAGGATGACACATGCCCCCAATGGCACTTTGAATGAATAGTTATGGCCGATGTTAGAGTTTAGGACCTTTGACCTACGGACCTGGGTCTTGCGCGCGACATGTCGTCTTACTGTGGTACACATTCATGCTCAATAATTTTAAAATCCATGCATGAATGACAAAGATATGGACCGGACACGCCCATCAATGCACTATCATGAAATATGACCTTTAACGTCTAAGAGTGACCGTGACCTTGGAGCTACGGACCTGGGTCTTGCCCAAGACACGTCGTCTTACTGTGGTACACATTCATGCCAAGTTATTTGAAAATCCATTCATGGATGACAAAGATATGGACCGGACACGAATGCACTATCATGAAAAATGACCTTTAACGTCTAAGTGTGACCTTGACTTTTGAGCTACGGACCTTGGTCTTGCGTGCGACACGTCGTCTTACTGTGGTACACATTCATGCCAAGTTATTTGATAATCCATCCATCGATGACAAAGATATGGACCGGACACGAATGCAATATCATGAAAAATGACCTTTAACGTCTAAGTGTGACCTTGACCTTTGAGCTACGGACCTGGGTCTTGCGTGCGACACGTCGTCTTACTGTGGTACACATTCATGCCAAGTTATTTGAAAATCCATCCATCGTTGACAAAGATATGGACCGGACACGAAAATTGCGGACAGACCGACAGACTGACAGACGGTTCAAAAACTATATGCCTCCCTTCGGGGGCATAAAAAACATGTCTGTTCAATATTTTTGCTCCCTTTCTAAATGACCATAATGAGAAATGTGCAGAAAATAACATGGTCATTGTTAAAGGTCAAGGTTTCACAGCAAGATCAAAGATCAAACACTGAACATCATACTAAACAATTGTTGCCTTTCATTATTCAGAGCATCATGGAACATATTCAAGGTCAAAACATTAGGTCAGTTCATTTATTTATTTTTATGATAAGGTGCGGGAGCAGAAATAAATTCTGAACGCGATTTTCTTTTAGCATAAATACAACTAGAATGCTTACAAATGTTGTACAAAAGACCGCTTCTGTAATTGTAATTCAGAAATGAGGGTACAGATTTTACTGTTTTCAGTTTTAAACATAGCCATATAAAGATGACAAAACTTGTTTTATGTTCCAGCTAGGTGTTATATTGATATTGATAAGATAGATCGTGTCAAGGTTGAGGCGGTGGCTGATACCGTACATGTCGTTTATGTTCATTTTGCATACACCTAATGTATACTTTACTGCCGAGCACTTCTCTAGCCTTACTGTACTCTCGGCGGTCAAAATAATAAAAGTAAGTGCGCATCTCTTCATGCGTAGGATTTCTGTCATACTCCTTGTAAGGTCTCCAAATTAACTTTGTTTCTGTACTGCTCATCTTTGTTAGCGCTGGTTGTTCGAACCTTCTTTCTTCTGCACTCTTTGCACGTTGATGTCTCTCTTTTCCAATTTCTGCAGATATTTTGTTTTCTGCATGCGGAACGTGCTTTTCGATGTTTAGCACATCAACACTGTCAATGGCTACCTTGTCATTGCCTTGTTTTCCGCGCTCACCTTGGGCAACACCCTTTGCCAAAACATGTCCATCTTTATGCAAAAGCATGGCCGGCCACACAATAAACTTCACATACTTTCCATTTTTCGTGTACGGCTTATACATTTCAGTATTGTATAGTTCGCCCTTACCCCTGGAAGCGAAAACAACCGGCGGTTCTTGAATCTGCAACAAATTGATAAAAAAAGGAAAAGGTCTACATTTTGATACTAAATATTTTTTTATTTTCCGAATTTAACATAACTCTTGCAATGTTCACATAATAAAACACTAAATTTTATATTTAAAGACACAGACACAAAAGCAATCTATAGCTAATGAGATATTAGACTGCCTTCGCACGATATATGTTTCGGTTGCAGATATAATATTACGTGTATATTTTTCATCATTCCCCTTGCGTGCGCAAATGCGTCTGTCAAAACATTAAATAGAGTACATATCACATGTGTTATGCTTTACCAGCTGAGTCATACCATGATGTTTTTATACGACATATTTGATGAACGAAATCCGTTTGCTTTATTTCAAATACAGTGTACAAGAGTTTGATAAAACTACGTTTATGACATTAAAGGGACTGGCCTTCAGATCGTTCGACAACAACGAATTTTTTTTTTAGATATCTGGAAATAAATGCTATATTTCTTAAGAGGGCTTTAAAACTTAATTATTGACAAACTAAATGTTACGGAAACACATGAGAATTTGCTGTTTTTACTACTTTCTACGATGAAAATTGAAAAGCGTTTGTAACGCTTTACTGCAGGTAAACTGTCTCGATTATAAATATCTATATTTTGAAGTCATAATTCACGAATTCCGCTTTAGCGCTATCGCGGCGGTCTGGGGTTCGATTCCCGACGCAGTCTTCTTTTTTCTTGATTTGGAATTTTTAAAATATTTTAGAAACAAAAATTCATATTCTAATGTTCATAATATGACCAAACTTCAATTTGAAAGAAAGATCATTTCAGCCAAATCTGGAGGTCAGTGCCTTTAACAAAGTATAGCTAAATTAAGCACACAGTATCTGTTAATTTATTTACTTATTTTGTTGAGTTTAACGTCGCACCGACAAAATTATTGGTCATATGGTCATATACTTTCCAGCTTTGATGGTGGAGGAAGACCCTAGGTGCCCTCCATGCATTATTTCATTATGAGCGGGCACCTGCGTAGAACCACCGACCTTCCGTAATCCTAGTATCTGTTTAAGGTAGTTCTGCACGTTTGGATCAAATTTTTTTCTACAATGTAGAATTTGATTAAATTCCGATTTTTCAAAACTTCAAAATATACCTAGAAAATTCAGCAAATAAAAAAGATGGGGTCGTGTGCTTGATTTTTTGCTAGACTGATTTGAAAAAATTGGACCTAAACGCAATTTTTCATAATGGAAGTCTATGAGAAAATCATAATTTTCATAACATTTTCGTGAATAGAAATTTTTCTACAATGTAGATTTTGATGAAACTTCTCACAGTAGTAAATAAACATATGACCTTTATTGCAGTGAAATAAAATGTATAGGTCCGTGTGCTTATTTTTGAGATATTCGACCATGATTAAAGGGAACCGAATATTTCATGCTAATTTTGAGGCCTTATTTTGAATTATTCAACGTGTCATATGTTTTAATATCATATTTTGACTTTAGAAATATAGTAACAGTGCTATTTTAATAAATTTACTCACATGTTGTCATTAATTCATAAAATTATTTTCATATCCGTACGCCGAATCCAGGCTTTATTCTACGTTTTCCGGATAAATGACGTAACGCCATCACTTCCGGTTTATCAAACGTGCAGAACTACCTTAAGACAAACCTTATGTAGAAGTATAAACAGGAAACACTTTATCAATTAACAAAACTGCATAATGAGAGGAGAAAAAGCTTTGGTCATATGATTCTTTCATTAAGGTAAATAATCCTCAAAAGCTAGTACAGTATCAAATACTCCATGTTCATAGTACATTGTAAATGATAGGGGCGTCGGTCACGCGCAGAAATGCTTTCAGACGTGCCTTTGTAAAGGAATAGTGAGCATCGTGCCACAGGTTTCAGGGCGATTTCTGTGTTATTTGCCGTCATTGAAAGAATTTCATATCTAGATACGCCTGTTCATTTCTTAAACTTATTCTTGACAATTTAGTGTTATTCGTAAGTGACTACCATTGAAGATTTTATGTAAATAGTAAAGTGCACCTAACGCCATTTTTTCTTAAATGTCACGGGTTTCATAATGACTCGTCACGGGTTTCTGCCTACAGTTTGACAGAATTATGACTTTGAAATATGGGTAATTTGGATATTTTCAATACTGAAAATTCGTATGATGAATGAAAAAAAAAAAAGATGATGATGATGAGTATGTATGAAGATGAAGATGCATATTGATAAATGATGATGATGATGATGACAATGAATAAATGATGATGACTGATTATGATGAATAAATGATGACGATTATATGAGTTCTAATTATGATGATTAATGAATGATGGTAATTGAATAAATGTTAATGATAGTTATGAATGACTATCAATGAATAATGGTGGATGAATGAATGACTATATAAATGATGATGATGATTATGTTAGATGAATGATGATGAAGAAGACTGATGAGTGATGATAAATTAACTAACTAGACATAAAGTGAAATATTTTATAAAGGAAAAACATTTCTGTTCTTAGAACTTAGATCTATATTCAATAGGGAATTTATTTTTTGTGAAAGGTAGCAGTTTTGACCAATTGGAAGTAGATCTAGTTCATATATGGAAAATATAATTTGCTTTGCACATACAAAAATAGATCTATATACGCTACACATACGAGGTACGATATTGGAGTATGAATTTAAATCAGCTACTCCAAGGACATTCTGCACGTTCAGAAAAAAATCTACTATGTATAAATTGATTAAATCCTGGCTTTATCTAAACTTCAGAATACAATTAGAAACTTCGGCAAGTAAAAAAGAAAGGGTCGTGTGCCTGGCTTGTTGTTGGACTGATTTGAAAAAACTGGACCTCACAAACCTTTTCATAATAGAATCAATAGAAAATCACAAATCTGATAACATTGTCGCAAATAAATATGGAGAATAGAAATGTTTCTTCAATGACAGAAAGATAGTGACGTTGCCGTTTTCATATATTTACTCCAGTTGTCATAAAATCAAGTTGCGCAGCCACGAGTGAAAATGTAAATTATGGTGTTCACAAGTGACATATATTTCGATCTTACATTGAAACAAACAAATTTTCTTTTTATTTGGTTTTAAACAAATTGTATCAATTTTACCCGCGCAGCGTCACGTGCATATAGCATCATGACGTCATAATTTTATGACGTCATGATATCTATATAGAAAAACTGTGATGACGTTTCCAGATTTCCTTTAGATTTTATTATGGTGGAACATTACCTTTATGATCCTGTAAGTATTTATATACATCAATATCTTTGCTGAAGTATATCTTGCAATGATTCATTGAATTTACGATTATGTAGGCCTATAATTTCATATTCATTCGCATTCAGGTCAGGTATTTGTATCAAATCTATCTGTTTTGTTTTAGAGCGAAAACAAAAAATGTGGATTTTATAAAGACATTAAATGTATCCAAAAGGTCATTTGCTAAAAAAACATCCGAAAACCACTGGAAATAACATCCGCCTCGGCGGACGAGTCAATCTTCCAAATTCTTTTTTAGTCTTAATCTTTTATCTGTGACATATAAGACCAACTGGAATTTCCGATATATACTACGCCCTATCAGCACAATTGATACGTCAAATGGCTGCGCCCATTCACAGATTCTGGCCTTTATTATTTCAAAAGTTGTGGAGTTATTTTTAACGAAATGCAACATCCTTTAAAGTTGCAACATAGGGTTTTTCTGGAAAAACTGACAACTTTCGTTGATATGTGGTCTGTGTTTAGGTACGGCTTCACGGATTGTAACTGACGTCCTGTAAGCGCAATGTTTGTTACGCGGGCGGAGCTTTTAAGTTTAATATCTTGATATCCCAGGTAGCAAATAGGCCTACTTCTAGAAAATAATATTTATAAGCATGATAATGACAATAATTTTGTTTGATGATATGAACTGATAAATGGGCCACGAAAATGACGTAATTGTAAGGAAATATCTAGCCTTCAGGTAAACGGAAATCTAGCCTGTCCACTTGAGGTTTTCTAGGCGTCAGGTATGAATTTCTATTTTTAATGAAGTTATTGTACTGTACTGGGAATCCAGTCTTTTCTCTACCTGCAAATTGACAGCCTGGGAAAACATGTTTTCCGACCGCAGCGCCACCTCTATTACACCCGAAATATACGGGTGTATGATAAAGAACGATAACTTCTGAAAGCAATAATCCATGGCTAAAAATAGAAACGGAATTCTCACGGAAAGACAAATCAGGAATCGTGTACTTACGAAGGGTTACGAAAATTTCCGGACCATAGACAAATACCCGTGCATGGCCGGAAGCTACTGGGTTAGGGCAACCTGCTACTTCAAGAGAGTTTATATAAAGCATTCTATAAGTATTCAGTTAGAAAAATGTGTTCACTGTGCATGTAGGAGTTTCTGCAAGCATATCTTAAAACTTGGTATTCAGGTCCGTAAATCTGGGCATGAATACAGAAAGAAGTTTATAACCTGACACTGTTAAGAGGTTTCTCTCTAAATTATTTACCCTACGGAAAAATCTGTTTTTATTCACCTCCGACGGCCATATGCCATCCTGGCAGTTTGTAAACCAAATAATTTAACAAAAAGGCCCATAAATTTTAAAACGATAAGAAAAAACTGCCTTTGAATTTGCAACTTTCACTAAAGCATGTTTTAAAATTACACACTTCATACACTTGTATCACTCTCTTATCTGCAATGTATTGTTTTAGACAAAGGTTATAAACATTTTAACATCTACATACATTTCCTTTCAATCAACCAAACACTCTGAAGATACTTGTTTCATATATGTTTTACGTATTTTACGTCGGTAATATGAAGGTTGAAAGGAATTAGATAGTATTGATAGTTTAGTTTTTCTGCTTATTTGCTCAATAAACTGCGCATTAGATAAACAAAAATAACTTACAGCCATAAGCCAGCATATTTGAATGCATTCTTTCACAAAGAACGTAATTCTCAGGGCGTAGTTTGGTTGTCCTCTTTCATTTCGCAAATTTGATAAATATAACTGAAAAAGAAGACGTTTCAAAAAGATAAAAATAGGTCATTTACGTTTTTTTATGATAGACTGTAATAGCTTCATTTCACGGGTCACTTTCCTAAATCACAGTCGTCATGATTTTCAAATTGTGGGCCTCAAAACTGCGACTTTCAGCTTAAGTTTATGCAAACAATATTGATTTTGAAATTTTAAGAATAAAAGCAAAACAGCCTTAGAACATGTAGATCTACATCATATAGTTTTATTTTTCCTCATAACGATCAAATTAGCCAGGATTATGCAAGATGCTGGGAAAAATGAATATACTTCCAATGCAGATTTTGTCGAAAAGGTTGCGTTCTTGATGTACATGAACAAAATACTTTGAATGTCGAAAAAAAACTGAAAAAGGTTGTTACATGTATGTAGGCCTATTACAGCAATAAATAAAAAAAAAATAAGTTAAAATCCGGCAGAATAGTCTATAAGACTTAGTATTATTTACCTCAAAAACATGATCTTTCGTTACTGAAAACATTTCTTTCCGACAGTTCTCTAACTGTTTTGTTACGTAGTCAGGAACACTTCCGTCATCCTGTAGTGTAAATTTATTGTGAAAATCATGAAATATTAAATATTCGCACACGCTTTAATGCATTTTAATCATAGAGCTTTTCTGGTAAGTTCATGAAGCGTTACCTTGGATGGAATAGGCCTATTTCTCTAATCGCTGCCATTAATTCCTTATTTAAGTTATGAAATTATTTGGCATATAACTTAACCTTAAAACGAAACTATTCATGTAGACTATAAGGATCTTATACGACTGCCTGTGTTTTCCCAAACCCAAGAGCAGCGGGAATGAAAACCGAGCGCTAGCATGGTTTTTTATCCACGGTATCCCGAGGGTTGTGAAAACACTTGCCTTAATCAGACAGTCATGTTAGACAATTTTTCTTACCTATCGTTGATATTATTGCAATATACAGTAAAACGTCATGATATGACGTCAACTTATGACGTCAGTATGCGCACGTGTAGCTTTTCTCTTGGGAAAACATAAAGTGATCTTATACCTAGATAACCTTATCTTTCCCCTTCAGCTAGGCAAAAAATAATCTAAAGCTTATGATGCATTAAATCTTGCGTATGTATATACAAGAATCATCATTTAAGGTAGCTCTGCACGTTCGTACTTCAGAATATAATTAGAAAATTCAGCAAATAAGAAAAAAGATATTGTCGTGTCACTGTGCTTGAATTTTTGCTAGACACATTTGATAAAATTAGGACATCACGCAAGTTTTCATAGTGTGAGTCTATGGGAAAATCACAATTTTCGTAACAATTTCGCGAATAGAATTTCTTCTATAATGTAGATTTTAATGAAACTTCTCATAGTCGTAAATAAACATATGGCCTATAATATGGTGAAATAAAATGTATAGGTTCGTGTGCTCGTTTTGGAGATATTTGCCAATGATTGAAGTAATCCGCACATTTCAAGCTTGTTTTAAAGGGAATTCGGATTCATTATATGTTTCAATCAAGGCAAATGCGTACACATAATTACTGTATAATAATAATAACATTAAAACTTGATAAAAATAGATAAATTTTACATGATTATTTAATTTGTACTTACATGCCGACTTCATAATATTAGGCGTGATATTATGCGGGCAAAATTGACCAAATGTTTTGTAAAAACACTTAAAAGACACGAAATAAAAACTAGTAATTTTGTTTTATATGTAAGATCAAATTATCCTTCACACAGTGATAACTGGATTTTCAAGTTTCAAAATATTGCAACATATGTTTATATTGTGAAAGATATACCGATTTTGCACTGAAACAAACAAACATATTGTATATCTTTTGAATGTATTACCTGCCTGTCGATATTTTGCGTTTTCTTGTTTATGATTTCTTTAATGTTATTTCATATTGTTCATCAGAATACATCTATATTTTAACTTCTTATAAACAAGTATCTCATACCATCGAATCAGAGCATAAAATGGTTTTCTTTAAATCATCCATTTGTTTTTTTGCTCTACGGTTGCAAAAATCTGAAATGTCCTGAAAATATGCAAAGTCGTTTTATTCCCTTTTTATCAGGAAGATTATACTTGACATAGCATTAGGCATTATATCGACGAAGTTTGCCTTACTATTTTCAGTTGAATAAACAGTTAATATAGTAAGAGGATAGTTCATTAAATCTCAAGTTCAATTAAACAAATTGCGTTGGCTCTACTCTACTGTTTGCTTATATTTATACTGTTACAGAAATCAAGTTTATACGACATGTACTACAGTATTTGCGTATCTACTACAATGTACTCGCTCGAATATCACATTTTAAATGAAAAGTACCAGTAGAATCTGCAGAAGAATATTGATTATTTCTTCATCGCTGTCAGAGTGCACTTCTTTCTGTATCTGTTCGAATGCATCAGTCCACTGATTGTCATACAGCTCGGTATATCTTTCAGCCAGCTTTGTGGGGCGGTAAGTGTCACTCAAGTCAGCTATGTTTGGATTATTATCTGTCAGTTTAGCACCTATTGAATTGTTCAGTCTATAAAACAATAACATAGAAGATTAGATTATATCGTTTATTAAAGTATCATCCATTTACCTTTTATACGCATATAAAAACATAAAAAACACACAGACTATATAAGCAAATGTCTATTCTATATAGAAATACAAGAGACTATATCATTCTCTTCTACCAAATTATATTACAATACTACTATTCCCTGCCTTCCATATTTACTAAAAACATTTGATAAATCACAGTAAAATATTATAAAACGAGGGCTAAGCGCTAAACTATTGTACCTTGTTCTTTACAAAAGTTACGCGCTCATCCCTCGAAAGTCTTTTTTTTTCAAAAGAAATAAACACTCTTTTAGATGTGATTATAAGTTTTTACATAAAAAATTGCTGAGTGTCAAAGTAATTGTAGTACATTGCAGCAGAATTAATACATGTTGGGTGGCATGTGAATCGGGAAACGTATGTATGAGTGTCTGTATATGCAAATGTATGGCTAAATTATGTGTGTGTGCTTGCATGCGTTTCTGCGTGCGTGCCTACATGTATGCACTAACTCTTAAAATAATTTAAGAAATGAAATTGCCAATGCAGTTCCTATGCAAAATCTGATAAATATATGTGTGCATCAGTACAAGTAGCGATAAAATAATATATAAATCGCTAAAATACATTTTTTTTCTTAATTAACTCTTATCGTATTTTACAGTATAAAACCAAGATACGTTTGCTAATCCACAAGTTAAGTCTTCTCTAAATATAAGCTAAGTAAAACTGGAATTTGTAAAGATGCACAACTGTGTATTTTTTAGTAAAAAGGTATAGTAAAGTAGTTGTCTCTCCTGATCTATTTAAAGGAGGATTAGGTTATTACGCATTGTTACACCTACTTATAAGCAAACATTGTTAAAGGGTATTCATCATGAGTAACTTTATGTGAACTTTAAACATATTTAACTAACGATCAAATATTAAAGATATATATTCTTGCATAAAACCTTTGTTTTTTGCCAATTTCGGGCATGCACAAACAGGGAAAAACGTGTACAAACAAGGAGATTCTCGTGTGCACGCGCTGTTGGTGAACGTTTTGAATATGCTGTTGCGGGTCCAACGTAAGCAAATTATGGATCCCAAATCAAATTTGGCCGAAGTCGAAAGGTCCGAGACTTATGAAATCTTTTCATCTGCATTTTTATTAAAAATATCATTTTTCAACCTAACTTTACTTTAACTTGTAATAAGTGCTACCTCTCTGATACGCGACTGCATTGACGTTCCGTATTATTTTTATTATTACGCGTATTTGACTCAAAGTAGTTTACACGCCGCGATTTAATCCCTGAAAATGATAGGCAAACAACATTTACAAAATACAATTTCGTTTTTCAAATTAATTTGAGTCGAGAAAGTTGACATGCTAACTTTAAATCTTACACTAAAACTTTTAAAAAATGTTTGTGTCTACTTTACACATCTATGCAGTGTACTGATGTAGTGATGGTGTGTAATGTAAAGCATAAACATGACGAAGCGTTAAGTTTGAAGGATTTTTCCATAGTTAATGAACATTTGATGAACAGAAGGTATTATATATTTTCAATTTATTTGTAGATATCACCAACCATTTTTGAGTTTATAAATCCAATCTAAATTGATTATATCGATGTTGGAAAAATTCAAATTTTTGTGTTTATTAAACTTTGAACGCGATGGAGTGGGATGCAAAGCAAAATTGTCTACGTTATAGACCTGGAGATTTCATTTTAACGATATGAAGAATATAGGTATCGATACCAATTTCTATTACACGATAATGTTTACATTTAAAAAAGCGTAAGGGACAGACTATTAATTTAAACCAAGCAGAATTGTGTTCTGTCGGCACCTCACTACACCTGCAAATTGTGTAAAGACAGGATGACGTGTATGCCCTTTTCTCATAATTCCGTGCCTCTAAAGCTAACGTTTCTACCGATATATCGGAAAAAGGGGGAGTCATACTTATTTTACATATATTTAATATTAAAGAAATTACCACATCAAGAATGCCCGTTCTACATGACATTTTGTATGAAATATGCACTGTTTCTGTAGGCCCTGGAAATGCATAAATAAAACATGTGTCCATAACAACCTAAAACGGCCGACTTCGATCGACTAATGTCAGCTGAATAGTCTTGTTTGTTCGATATTTCCAGCACTTTACTTGTGTTTTATGCAAGAATAGCGATAACACACGTTTGTTTCGTGAAACAACATCTGCAGAATCCCTCGGGCTATGTTGGTGCACTCGCCCTACGGGCTCGTGCACAAACCAATCCCTTGGGATTCTGCAGATGTTGTTACACAAACAAACGTGCATTAACCCTACATTAAACCCTGAGCAACTACGATATAGTACGAACCGTGTTTTTGTGTCATCAAGTTCTTTTTCTGTCTCTTTTGGTTTTGAGGAAACCCGAACAAGTCTGTCGTTTGTATCATGCAGCTGCTTTTCAGTTTCATCTAGCTTTTTCCTTAATTTACCTATGTCGCCGAAGCTAAATTTACTCTTTTCCATCAGCTCCTCGAGACCTTTTACTTTTAGTTTTTGCTTTTTAATGTCCTTCTCATACTGTTCAATTTTCTGTTTTTGGACCCTTTTCATTATTTCAATTGAATCTTCAGATTCTTTCAATTTTCTTTCCCATTCTTTATTCTTTTGCTCGAACATATTCTGCAGTTCGTCAATTTCCCGTCTAAGCTGTTCTTGCTTTTCAGTTTGCTTTGCTTCTCGGCTGAATTTTTCGATTTCTGTTTTCAGATCATTCCTCTCTTTGCGATAACGTTCCCTGGCTTTTTCAGACTCGGTTAAACGTTTCTGAATGACCTAGTTTTCCTTCGCAAAATGTTCTTTAAGCTACAAAAAGTATCTTAATGACAATGTACAGAATTTTGAAGAATGTTAAATGACATAGGGTATAATTAGCTTACACATGGTGCATTATATTATACATATATGTTTATACAGTATGATAGGTGAAAAGAATTTTCGCCGTAAAATAATTCAGATAACGCTTTGTTTATTGACATTACATAATTATAATGGTAAGTAATAATGTACTGGCTGCTTCTGTCTTGATTTTGTTAAGACCAGTATAGATAACATCTCAGTCATGATTTTTTTATGGAAGCACTGGAGGGACAATTGATTTCCGTACTTCCCACTTTTGACTTCTAACTTTTGCACTTCTCACTTCCAACTTCTTGACTTCCTACTTCCTACTTCCAGACTTCTTACTTCTAACTTCCGCACTTCTGACTTCCAACTTCCTGACTTTCGACTTCTGATTTCCAACTTCCACACTTCTTACTTCCTTCTTCTAACTTCCGCACTTCTGATTTCCAACTTCCTGCCTTCTTACTTCCGACTTCCACACTTCTAACTTCCAAAGAGGGAAAGTTGGAAGTCAGAAGTGCGGGAGTTGGAAGTCAGGAAGTTAGAAGTCAGAAGTGTGGAAGTTAGAAGTAAGAAGTGTGGAAGTTAGGAGAGGGAAGTAAGAAGTCAAAAAGTCGGAAGTAAGAAGTATGGAAGTTGGAAATCAGAAGTCGAAAGTCAGGAAGTTAGAAGTAGGAAGTAGGGTGTCAAGAAGTTGGAAGTGAGAAGTGCAAACGTTAGAAGTCAGAAGTGGGAAGTACGGAAATCAATTGTCCCTCCAGGACTTCCATATTTTATAGTGAATTACTTTTAATTATAATTAAGTAATCACACTAAGAGTCGAGACGTTTCCAACTCCCAATACGATATATGCACAGTTACTGAATAAAGTAAACCTTAACCAGCGGTATCTATTCACATTAAAGCAAGGTGAGAAATGATGCCAAACAAATCCATAAGAGACTGTGTGCACATAACGGCAAAAGATGGTCGCATAAATAATCTAATATCTAACACTTGTAGAAAGGCGCTTGCATTAAAAATTGAATTGAAATTACGAAATAAAAAAGAAGATAAAATTGTTAAAAATGGACCTCTGTGTGGAACACAAAAAATTAAAAATCTGTAATACCTGTTTTGACTCCTCATTTGCCGCCCGCACACGCCTTGATATGTCGTCGATAGATTGATATAAATGGTTTTTAGGGTCAGTCAAATAATCGTCAAGTTCTTGCATTGCTGTTTTCCGACATTTCTGGATGTATTCATCACCAACTCCGTCATGTGGTTTTGCCATTATGCCTAATGATCGGAAATGATATATTTAAGCATCTATAATTTGTTGTTTGTCTCACACTCTCAGAGGGACAGTGTAAGTAATATTCTAACAGAAAACAATTCAGTTTCTTATTGAACAAAGTAAACTGAAACTGTAATTAACAAGACTCTTTGCACGTCACAATGATTACGTTATAACGTATAACGTCATAGCAGCGATCTGGAAATGAAAACCATATAAAAGGCAAATATTTCTTGGATGTTGTCAAAGATGTAGTAAATAATCCTTTATATCATGGTAGAATCGAAATAATAACAGTGATTTTTTTGTTGAATCATTATTTGGAGTTCAGTGCAAAGTTTACATCAGAAAGGCGCATTGTTTGTGATGTACACAAAATGTTTTATTTATTTGATAATAATAATAATAATAATAATGATAATTATAACAACAACAACAACAACAATAATAATAATAATAATTATTATTATTATTAATATAAGAATAATATCTATACTGAGAATTCAGACGAAATAGGAAAGTCTCCAAAATAGGTTTTGCCTTTCCGGAGTATAATTGATGTGCAAGGACTTCTAGAAAACGAATTATATTTGCTATCTATGTATATCAACCGTTTTTTGGCGCAAGGAACGTGGCTCAGCTGAAGGTATAACATAATAAAGAACAAAGAAGAATGGATTAATTGATATGCAAAAATGATATTTTTGTGAATCCAGAAAAAATATTTCTGAATGAATGTATTAAACGAGATTAAATATGAGGAAATCCTAACAATGGATTGCATACAAAACAATTTAAATGTACACATATTCAAAAGCGCACAAGTCATGTTGTATATCCAGTAACAATAAGGTACAGTACAAGGTTCCGACCCACACCTTTCAGGCTCTTTACAATCAGTCACCTGAGTATATAATGTTCCAGATATGATAGAAGTGTATAGAACGGTTACAAACCTAAGATCAAAAGACACGCTGTCACTGATTTTGCCAAAGACTGAAACCGTGATGTACGGCAATCGGAGCTTTTCGTTCAATGCTCCCAAGCTTTGGAACTCCCTTTCTGAGTAAAGATTGCTTAAAGCCCACTTTGTACAACATCTCGCAAACTGACAAATACATTTTTTTTATTTTCATGTCACAGCCTAGAACAGTATTTTATCCTATGGTCACTTAATTTCTTTTAGATATGTATATAATTAATATTTGTCTTGTTTCATTTTATATTACATGTATACGTTTTACATTCGTTGTAATTGTATTTTTGCAATGTATTTTGTGAAGAACGTATGTTTGAACGTGTCCATGTGCATGAAAAGAGTGCTATATAAATGTATCATAATGATAATATAATAATAATGATAAATGATAACAATCATAAATATAGTAATAAAATGATAATAAATGGCGCTAATGGAACAAACGGTGAGTAAACTAGCCAGTCTCATTTGTACTAAACAGTGTGGGAACAATTGAATACGCGCTTATGACTACGAGACATTGTGTTTCGACCGGCATTAAGTAGACGCTTCTGGAAAACATTGGTTTTTAAGATCATTTGTGAGAATGACGACCTGGTAATCGTTTTGAAGGCGGATTTGTGTTTCGTCGGTATTCATGTATGCAATAATGTATATTTTACCTTTTATAGGTTGTCGTGTGGCTAATTACATGCGTCGAACGACTTGTGACATATAATTATGAAAGGGAATGGATAAAATGCATTTCATAATTAGCCACCCGAGTGCAAGTCCTATAAAATAAGTTGAAATATGCATTATGTATCAATAAATACCAAATTAATATCTGTTAGGTTAAATTTACTTGAAAATTATCTACCCGAGTCACTATGGATAGCTGTTAAGGACAGGAGTAGTCAATACTTAATAGGGACAGTTTATCGTGCCCCAATTAGTTCTGCATAATTTTGGAACAAATTAGAATTATGTTTAGAAAAGGCATTTGAAATATCGACAAAAATTATATTTTTAGGAGACATCAATTGAAGATCAATTAAACGATAGTAATCATAAATTTAAGGATGTATTGATGATTAATAATATGTACAACATCATAAAAGAACGTGCTCGCGTCTCAAACTCTTCGTCTACACTTATTGATCCAATAGCACTCTCGGATGAAATTATAAGTTTCAATTCAGGTGTATATCCAACTATTAATGATATTAGTGGTCATTTTGGAACATACGTCCATATTGAAATGTCACTAAAATGTTCAGCACCATATAAACGTAGGATTTGGAACTATAAGCCTGCAGATTTCAATACATTAAATGAACTTATATCCAATACTGACTGGTCCTTTCTATTATTAGGTTCCTTAAACAATGCCAGTTCAATGTTTACTTCGACTTTTTTAAAGCTTGCTAAACAATGTATACCTACATCTTTTGTAACAATTCGACCAAAAGATCGGTCCTGGTATGACAGTGAAATTCGTCGTTATTCGCGAAAGAGAGACCGCCAAAAATCAAAATCTATTCGTACTAAACGTGAATATGATTGGAACATTTTAAAAAACTTCGCAACAAAGTAAATAACCTAAAGAAACATGCAAAGGAATTATTTTTCAACAATTTAGAAACAAATATTTGTGATCTCAATACAAGTAATCCGAGGCAATATTGGAAAATGGTAAAAATGTTGATAAAAAATAATAGTGATAAATGTCAAAGCATACCGCCGTTAAAATGTGAAAATGATAATTATGCTTTTTCAGATTTAGAAATAGCAAATTGTTTAAATGATTACTTTGTTTCTATATCAAATATTGATGATTCAGAATCAACCCTTCCTTCTTATGTAAGGAAAACCGATAATTTGATAGAAAATATTATCATAACCGAAGTAGAAATATCGGATATTTTTCAGTCTCTAAACACAAATAAAGCCAACGGTCCAGAAGAAATAAGTCATAAAATGTTAAAGAAAACAGCAAAATCAGTGTGTAAACCTTTATGTTTATTATTTAGCAGATCCCTAAATGAAGGCATATATCCAGACATATGGAAATCTGTTAATGTAATGCCACTTTTTAAAAAAAGGGGATAGAAACTAACCCTCGAATTACAGACCTATTTCTCTGATAAGTTGCGTGGGTAAAGTGATGGATCGTGTTGTATATAAACATATATATAATTATTTACACTTTAACAATGGCACGAACACATAAATAATATTTCTGCATCAGCTTCTAAGTTACTTGGTTCAATGAGGGCACTTAAATTTAGGTTAAAAAGAGTTTCATTAGACCAAATCTATTTATCTTACATGAGACCTATTTTAGAATATGCATCTGTCGTTTGGGATGGCTGTACTGAATATGAAAAACTTTCACTAGAAAGACTTCAGTATGAAGCTGTAAGAATAGTTACAGGTTTAACAAAATCAGTTTCTATCAATAAACTTCTTGTTGAAATAGGATGGGTGTCACTTTCTGATAGGAGAAAAAATCAAAAACTAATTACAATTTTTAAAGGACACAATGATCTATTACCAGATTACTTAAATAGAATTTTTCCAAACACTGTTACAGAAAATGTACCGTACAATCTACGTAATAGTGAAGATTATATTACCATTGCTAGGAGAACCCAGATATACTTAAATTCATTTATCCCATCTTCAATTTCCTTATGGAACAATCTTGAATTTGAAATTCGGAATTCACCATCACTAAGTATTTTCAAAAGTAGATTAAAGAAAAAAATTCAACCACCGCCGGTTCCTTCTTATCATCTTGTGGTTGAGAGACGTTATTCAGTATATCATGCAAGAATAAGAAACAATTGCAGTAACTTAAACAATGACCTTTTCTTAAATCATCTCCGTGAAAATTCAACATGTCACTGTGGAGCCATATGCGAAAATGCTGAGCATTACTTTTTTCAATGTCAAACTTTTAACGAACAACGCATTATAAACTATTTAGGTTGGCACGACATTTTCGTCCTTTGAACTTGGACTGTTTGTTATTGGGAAAACATGTGCTGTTACCAGAGGAAAATGAAGAACTATTCATCAAAGTCCAAAATTATATAAAACATACTAGTCGTTTTGAATCGTGATTGGATGTGTATCATTAATAGTCCTTAATTACACCCCTCGTGACTCTAAAACTCGTTTTTAATCCTTGTGGAAACTGGTATCAACTTCTTCAATCTGTCCGAGCTATTTTCTTCTTTCTTATAAGGTCTTTAAAAAATCAAAACATAAATGTTGCTCTTTTACATTGTAGTTTGCTCCTTTAGATTATGATTGTCAGCCGATCAACTTTTATGTGTTTTTTGTTAGGGGAGGGCATTCATTAATGTTGCAAGAACTTGTTGCCCAACCCTTTTTGCTTTACTTCTTTATGCTGTGTATATGTTCTGTTATTGTAAATATGTATAGAGCAAATAAAATATGATTAAACTAAAAAATGAATACCATCAAAACACAAAGTTTGCCTTCAAAACGGCCCCAGGTCGTCATTCTCACGAATCATCTTATACACGGTAGCTCTGGATATTTAGGCTGACATAATCCATGTCGTGTTGTTTACACGCAACTTTCAGATATGAAATGTTGGTATACTAGTACTAATATGCCATAAGGCCATTATAGATTTAAATAAATGCAGAGGGCGACCCAGCCATGCTATCAGTCACACCCAAAAGTCAATTTCGCAAACTGTAGGCCATTTTGCATTTCATATCTACAACGTTTAAAATGAATGAAGGTGCACGGAAGACAGAATCTCGTTGGGTCTTCCCCGTACCATCGAAAATGTATGTTGTTTCACTTCTCATTTATTTTGCAGTGATAGTAATACATTTTGTACTAAACTGTGTGAAATTAAATTGTATTGTAATGGGCTGATACATGTTCGAATCCCGGCTCGAGGCTCATGTCCCAATAATTAACCAGGAATTGACTCAAAAAGGAAAAAAAAAATCAACTGATAATTTACAACATTATTTAATGAATGCTTGTATGCCAAATATTTACATACAAACAAAAAACCTAAATAATTCAATTAATCCTGCAAAAAAAAACAAACAAACGCAAAATGGGTGAGACCTCTCTAATGCAGTGTCCGAGCTCCTTTGGAGACACAATGGTATCGAGTATATTTAAGCACTTTCCACGCTTAATTTCCGTGAAGGAAGTATAAATATAGAATAACTGGTCGTGACACATGTCATAGTAACTGAACATAATAAGTTTTCGACAATGTCCGAAAATGAAGTGACCAATGAGTACTTTTGTAACAAAAAAAATATAATAACACATTGCCCGTGCGTGAACCATTGAAAAATGTCATAAGAACGTCTGATAGAGACTTGTTTTACCAGTTTAAAAGATTAAAATAGATTAAATACGCATCAAAATCTATATCGATAAGGACAAATGTACACATCTGAAGGGTAGGTTTGGCGGCCGTTCACAGTTTCTTATGATATCTTAACGAGATGTGCGTGAAATTTAGCCAGAGTAGCCAGAGTTCAGCCAGAGTTCAGTCAGAGTAGCCCGAGTTCAGCCAGAGTTCAGCCGGAGTTTAGCCAGAGTAGCCAGAGAAGTCAGAACTCTGTTTACTCTGGCTGGCCAGCGTAGCCAGAGTTCAGACAGAGAAATCACAACTCTGGTTACTCTGGCTGGCCAGAGTAGTCAGAGTTCAGTCAGATTAGCCAGAGTTCAGCAAGAAAAGCCAGAGTTTCTAGGATGTTAAAATGTTCTGGCTACTCTGGTCAGCCAAAGTATCCAGAATAGCCCGAGTCACCTGGATTTTATTTGCTCTGGTTAGTCTGGCTGGCCAGAGTAGCCAGAGTTTCTAGGATTTTAAGAGTAGCCAGAGTAACCTGGTTCACAAAACATTTTCCGTCTTAGCTGAGTTTGATTACGAAACTTAATATGTCATTTCTATCTAAATAGCATGTTTAAACTGAATTTCAAGTTAACTATTATTTTCAAGTGGCTATTTAGAGTAGCCAGAGTAGCTAGAACTCTGGTTACTCTGGAGTAGCCAGAGTAGCCAGAACTCTTGTTACTCTGGCTGGCCAGAGTAGCCAGAGTTCAGCCATAGTAGAAAGAGTGTCTAGGACTTTAACATGTTCTGACTACTCTGGTCAGTCAGAGTATCCGGAGTAGCCCGAGTCACCAGGATTTCATATGCTCTGGTTACTTTGGCTGGCCAGAGTAGCCAGAGTATCTAGGATTGATTTTAACATATTTTTGCTACTCTGGTCAGCCAGAGTAGCCAGAGAAACCAGGTCCCATGTTCACAAAAGTTTTTCAGTCTTAGCTTATTTGATTATGAAATCTAATAATTTGAACTGCCATAAAGAAAACAAACATATGGCTTTGCGACCACCCATGGATCCCAGACCAGCCTGCACATCTGCGCAGTCTGGTCAGGATCCATGCTGTTCGCTTTTAAAGCGTATTGGACTTGGAGAAACTGTTAGCGAACAGCACGGATCCTGGTCTGGATCCACTCTGGTCTCAAACCCACTATGTTGGTTTTTCTCATGGCGCGACCCATATGTCATTTCTATCTTAGACTAAATAGCATGTTTAAAACTGAATTTCAAGTTAATAATTATTTTCAAGTGGCTATTTAAATTAGCCAGAGTTCAGCCAGAGTTTAGCCAGAGTAGCCAGAACTCTAGTTACTCTGGCTAGCTAGGGTAGCCAGAGTTCAGCCAGAGTAGCCAGAATTCTGGTTACTCTGGCTGGCCAGAATAGCCAGAGTAGCCAGAAATCTGGTTACTGTGGCTGGCCAGAGTAGCCGAGTAATCAGGATGTCAATTGCTCTGGCTACTTTCGCTAGCCAGAACAGCCAGAATTACCGAGATGCCCCATTGGTTTTTAGCTACCCTGGCTAGCCCAGAATAGCCAGAGAAAATACTGAAATCCCATTGCGAAATGACCCTTGGTACTCTCAGTTTGATCTTTTAGTGTTTATATGTATCAAGTGTATCATCATACCATCGGCATCGCGGTTTAGTATTAAATAGTCACGATTGTCCAAACGGAACGCCTTTACATAACAGTGTGAAAATGGTGAAAAGTCAATTTACATTACTCAACAAAATTGATAGGTTAGACTAAGTCAGATTAAAAGATAGTTAATAGTTACTGAACTGACTGAACTTGGTACTTATTCCATTTTATATTGTGAAACCTTAAAAATCTTCTCAAGTATCACAAGACCCAGAGCTTAGATATTTTGCAAGAAGCATTGGCAAGTACATCTCTTTCAAACTGTTCAAATCATGGACTCCGGGGTCATTTTGGATCTGCCTTGGGGCTTAAGTTTCACATAGAGTAATAAATTAAATCTATAAAAATATTCTTATTTTCCTTTAGGCCCAGACTATATAAAATTTTGTATGAGCTGGCCTAGTGAATGCCTCTTTTAAAAAATTGAGCAAATCAATGTCCCCTGATGTCAAAATTGCCCCCGCTTGTGCAATGAGCTTGCAAAGTTACAGGAAAATCTTTTAAAATCTTCTCAAAAGGATTGCAATGACAAGAGTTTAGATATTTTACATGTTCAAATCAATACACCAGAGTCAAAATGGTTCCTACTTAAGTTTTATATAGAAAAAACATGATACTTACATAGTAAAAATCTTTTTCAGAGCTACAAGGGTAAGAGCTGAAATATTTTGCATGTAAATTAGCAAAAGTTATAATGGAGCTCTTTTAAACTTGATTGAATCACCACCCCCAGGGCAATATTAGTCTCTCTCTGTGGATTATCAATATACCTCTAATCTTATACAATGTAAGTTTAAAATTTCCAGAATGCCCAGAATTTAGAGTTAACAATTACAAATTGTGAATTTTTATAACGACTGTTCAGGACCTTATTCATGACCATATGGGTCCTCTTGTTTATATTGATATCATAAACAATTGCAGTGAATTCCATATAACTTTGAGTGTAAAAATAAAGAATATTTATTAAAGGGCCTCTGGTTTTGTATTTATTTAACTTCAGTGTTTGCCTTTGAATTTGTACCAAAATAAATTAACTTGAAGACATAATATAAAGAAAATTGGAGAATAAATTTTTCAAACTTGTTCAAAAGCAACCCAAATTTCCTAAAAATTTTCATTTTAAAGTTGTGGAATTTTACGAATGTTGACATGTGAACACATAAAACTTAATACGGCTTAATAACGGTATTTCATCTAAACCCTTGGAAAAAGGTAGGTACCTGTGACATGCCAATCAAAACGCAAAATGTCATTCAAAAATTGATTATGGTCACCTTATGCCATCAGACAATCAACATTCTATGTTGTATTAACTCGGTATTGGATTAAACAGTTATAGGACTGCTAACTGATAATAAAAAACAATTCTTTGAAGTCCTTTTGATGAATCCTTGATACATGAAACACAAAAAAACCTGAGGGTACAAAAAAGGGTCATTTCGCAACAAAGTTAAAGCCCTAGAAACTCTGGCTACTCTGGCAGAAGTCCGTTTTTATGAATCACTTGATACATAAACACAAAAAATCAACCTTTAGAGAACCAAAATAGTCAACAACTTCTCACATCTTTCCAATATAGCTTCCGTTTCCAAACATAGCTGTGAGGCTCAACTATTATCCTTTACACAAGAAACTTTGACAACTCCAATCTGGAAACAAACAGTCCCCAATGTAATGGATTTCTCGAAGCTTTCGACAAGATCGATCATCAACTCCTTCTCTATAAGATCGTGAAACTTTGTGTCTACAGAATCTCTCTATCCTGGATTCAATATTTCCTTAGTAAAACCCTTCTCAGTCTGTAGTAGTTGAAGGCTACACTCTTTACCATTTCTATCAGGGGTTCTAAGGGTTTAGTGTTGGGGGCCTTGTCTCTTCCTTTGTTTAAAAAATGACCTTCCTGACTCTGTTAAAAAGGTTTGAATAAGCTTATTTGCTGATGACAAATATCATATACCTCAACATAGACCGTTTAATAGACTCTTACCCCAGTTCAAGATGATTTGACAAAAATTTGAAGAATGGGAACGTAATTGGTCTATGGAATTCAATCCTGATAAATGCGAAGTAAAAAGGAACTCAAAAAAAAGGAGAAAAAAAATATCACTTTCCAGATAAATTACTTAAACAAGAACTAAAAACTACAGGAAATGCTAAATATCATGGGATTATATTAGTGATGTCTTAACTTGGAAACACATAATTTAAATTACATCTGCAAAAGCTAGTAACAACTCTCAGATTTATAAAAAAATATATCAATGTAATAACAATAATATTAAAGAAACTGCCTAAAAACATACGTTCGCCCACAATTAGAATACTGTAACACCATATTGCATCCATTGCAGAAAAAAAATTAGTATATGAGATTATTATCATTAATTATTATCATCATCATCATCATCATCATCATCTTATTATTATTATTTAAACCAGATTTGTTGAGCGTCTATTTAATATAGAATAACGTTCAAGGGCGCTTAACAATTAAAAAGGTGACATATCGCAGATATGTAGGAAAATCACAAAAACATGGCATATGCAATATTAAAACTGAAACCCGAATTATTTGATTAATGGTTTTTTGTACAACATTATTTGGGATGGGTGTATTCTTCTATGTTCTAGTGTCTGCCATTTAAATTTCAAGCATTGATGTTACGCTGCTTTGGTATGAGTAGCTAGAACATGTTAAAATCCTAATAAAGTCTTTTTACTCGGCTGAACTCTGCCTACCCTGGCCAGCCAGAGTAACCAGAGTTTCTGGCAAAAAATGGCTACTATAAATAGCCAAAAATAGTTATTAACTTGAAATTCAGTTTTAAACATGCTATTTAGAAAGAAATAACATATTAAGTTTCAAGATCGAATTCAGCTAAGACTGAAAATGTTTTGCGAGCACGGGATCTGGTTACTCTGGCTACTCTGGCTACTCTGATCAGCCAGAGTAACCAGAGCTACTTTAATTAACCACTTGAAAATAGTTATTAACTTGAAATTCAGTTTCAAATATGCTATTTAAATGACATATTAAGTTTTTTAATCAAACTCAGCTAAGACTGAAAATATTTTGCAAACACGGGACCTGGTTACTCTGGCTACTCAGGCTACTCTGGCTGACCAGAGTAGCCAGAACATGTTAAAATCCTAGAAACTCTGGCTACTCTGGTTAAACTCTGGCTGAACTCTGGCTACTCTGGCTGCTCTGGGCAATTTCACGCACATCTAAATGAGTAACTTTTAAAGCACTGTTTAAATGTACGCACGTTATCTTATGTTATTGAATGAATTGTTGAAGTTTTAATAACCTTTGATAATATGGCAATACTGTTTATTTTCCAATACAGGTAAATCAACAAGGAGGTATAGAGTTATTAATCTAACATTTCCTATAATAAAAGAAAAGACTAAATAGCATAGAGGGCTAGCACGCTTGTCTTCCAGTATTTTAATCTAGAGTTTGTAGGTTCGAGACACTGTAAAACATTTTTATAAAAAAATTTAATGAATACTTTTATTTGCATATTTTTTAGCAATAATGCCGCGCAATCATTTGGTGACCTTGCAATACGTTTTTTTGCATTACGGATTGTTTTTAAAGATAGTATTTTGTTCATTTTAAATTTTGAAGTTACTTGTAAACTGCATTTTTGATAAAGGATATTAAAAAAAAGATATAGCACAAAAACAAAGAAAAAAATATATATGATATAAAAATAATATATCTCTGAAGCGTATAACTGATATATAAAATATTATTAAATGTAAAACAATGAAATCTAATCCTAACTTAAGATCAGTCAGAAAAAAGTAAGATTACTCGAGGTTTCGAACCTAAGCCAGTTAGGGTGATAAACGGTATTTCCATCCACTTAACCCACTAGACTATTTCGCCTACACATGACTATCCATAAATATTTTACCTAATAGTATATTTAGAAGATTTAATGTTGCATAGTATCATTAGGCAGGCTAAATGTACTGTCTGTGCAGATACTTTATCATAATCAAACATTTGTCATTATGAAAATTCAAAATTCTAATTAAAATCATTCACATAATGTTCTTGTAGTATAATTAATTTATGACATATTTGAAGGACTTTCGTAGCAATTTTATATGTTACGCCATTCCTGTTGTATACAGACAAAGGCATCGGAAACTAATAATTACTTTGCCATATAGCCAAAGATAATTCTCTGATGGCTTATCCATGAACACCCCTGGACTTATTGGACTCAACTGCCACATTATCAAAGTTTATTAGTAGAAATGAAATATTGATGCGTAACTCTTCTTAACATTTAAAACTAATCGGATAGAAGAAACATTAAAGGCTTTTCTTTTTGTTTTAAGAATTCTATTTTTTTCAGCATTTGTATTCACTGACAGAAATTTATCGTATGTTATTGAAATTGTATTTTCTGTGAAGTTCATGAAAACAAAAACAACTGTTGAAAGCAAAAATGCATGTTAAAGAAAGAGTTTAAAAAGCTACAATTCATTAAAAATATTTTTATCTATTGTTGACAAACTGGCAGTTATCACTTGATAAATGTGTATATAATCTAACTAGTATTAACACAGTTATAAATAATAGGTTCGTAAATTTAAATTGGTCCGTTCAATGATAAGGTTTTTAAGGTTTTAATCAATACCAACTTCTTTGCTATAAATAAATAAAACGTTGATAGATTGCATGTCATTTTGTCAACAGTAGTTTAGATACCTACAGGTTCATGTTGTCTTGGTTAATCCCACACAATCGAATATTTTCAAATTTCAGAACCTTTTTTACTACGGAAGACAATGACATTTATCCATAACTTCATACATAATATATGTAGCATATACATTTGTAGAAACATATCCTATCTCCATAGCGATTTCAAAATAAACTTACTGAAGATATGTAGCACTTTTTCGTGTTACTGTTCCATGTTTGAACTCAAATGAAATCAAGGATCCAGTCCAACTGATCTACAACTTTCGATTTACAAACATTTTATTAAAGATCTTAAAAAAACCGCCAAAACAAATATCTTTAACTATTTAACCTTACCTTACATAATCATTAGGACCGAATATAATTAACTTCCTAGTCTAAAACTTATTGATTTTAACAAAGTAACCGGTCATATCTCTTAAGTTTCGTGCATGATTTTAAATTGTATGCGTCAATTTAAATGAACCGAAACATTTTTCACATTTGAAAAAGGAGATACGGATAAAGACTAAACAAATAATCAGCAAGCGTTATTATCGTAGTCAAGTATTTTAATCAATTTAAATTCCTTTAATTAGTGATCAAATTCTATACCAGCGGATCCTGTGGAGGGCACACCCTTCGCATGCACCCTCTCGGGGAACATATTTATTTGATAAAAAGAAGTACAATATATTTATAATTAGTTAATAAGACGGACAGAAAGATATAGGAGACCTAATATTGGGATAATAGCATAACTACGTATGACACTTCATGTCATTATACCAACCTAGTATCACACAAGAGCTGTCACTATTAGTGAAAAATGCCCAAGAATGGTACAGTTGTCTACGCAAAATGTGCCAGAATAGTTTAGGTATAAATCATTTTGTGACTTTGACCTATGAGACCTGGGTCATAAGCTCGACACACCCTCTCAATATGGTTAACATTTCAGTCAAAATATTTTCAAATACCTAGACAAACGGCAAAAGAAACAGACTATGTTAACTTTTCACCTCTAAGTGTGACCTTGACCTTGGAGCTAGTGGTCTGGGTCTTGCAAATGACACGTCATCTCATTAAAGGAAACATTTATGCCAAGTAATTTTAAAATCCCTTTATTGGTGGCAGAATTATGGACCGGACAAGAAACAGACCATGTTAACTTTCGACTTCTAAGTGTGGCCATAACCTTAGAGCTAGGAGTCTGGGTCTTTCACATGACACGTCGTCTCATTATGGGGAACATTTATGCCGAGTAATTTCAAAATCCCTTAATGATTGGCAGAGTTATGGACCGGACAAGAAACAAACCATGTAAACCTTTAACCTCTAAGTGTGACATTGACCTTAGAGCTATGGGTCTGGGTTTTGCGAATAACACGTCTTATTTTGGTTAACCTTTATGCCAAGTTATTTTGAAATCCCTTCATGGACGGCAGAGTTATGGACCTGACACGAAACAGACCCTTTTAACCTTTGACCTCTAAGTGTGACATTGACCTTGAAACTAAGGGTCTGGGTCTTGCACATGACACGCCGTCTCATTATGCTGAACATTTACGCCAAGTTATTTCAGAATCTCAGTATGGGTCGCTGAGTTACAGCCCGTACAAGAATTTACACGGACGCATGCACGCACGCACGGACAGTGCGATATTAATATACCCACCTTTGTGGGCATAAAAAGGCCGCTTTTACTGTATATTGGGTGATATTCACGATGATTTAATGTTCGTGAATACTGCGACCTGCCAATCAAAAATATTCATGAATATTGATCTGCATCATGTGCTACATTGTAACACAAACACTCACGTTTTGCGAATTCTTAATACCACAAGTAAGGTAACTATGCGAAATTACTCAATCTACAATAGCCTGTATTGGGTATAAATAGATTCAATATGCAGCTGAAATGATGTTTGTTTTAACTAAAACAAGGGTTATTGTACAAGATCCAGAACGCAACAATCAAAATGAGAACAACACTTTGTTCTTAATTGCCAATAATAGATTAGCAAAATGAACACTATTTATATGACTTTTCCCCATTGTATCGAACTTGAAACAGTTGGGTTCGAACTTTTCTCTTCTTTTTCATTTTTAAATTTCTTTCATTTTGTTGATAGATGCCATTGATATGCAAAATGTTTTTGAACCTGTTTGTGCAATTTAGGCGATATGGATACGCATGACCTTGTTTTCAGAGCTACATGTAAGTTTAATGAATAGTTAGATTTTTATGTCTGGATCTACCTTTGTTAAGTTTTATTGCATCGTGACTTAATTACTTTCAGCATAAAACATTGCTTTACAAACAAATCTACATTTAACACCACATTATGTTCAGACTCAGTTATGCTTTCACTTTTGACCATTAAAGTTGTGAAGTTTAATAGGCATACGAATTCTCTAGCTATTGATAAAAACATTTATGTTTCGAGTTCGCTTTTAACTTGACGTCTGTTCTACATAAAAACAATAGGGGACATCTAGTAAGCTTACACAATCGTCTTATGGTTATTGACTCTGTTAGTCCAAACGTTCCCACTCCTTTCGGTCTACGGATCACTTTCACCTACTAACCCCGAAAACTATTGGGATCATGTTAAGAAATTTAATAATCCTTGTCCAAAACATTCCAAATCCAGTTTAAATATCGAGGTCAGTCACTGTGACCGTGACTTTTTGACCTAAAGAAATTCGGATGATCTAGTGACCACACACAAGCATTCCACAAACTTTGACCACAGTAGGCCAAAGCGTTCTCAAATCATTGATCTTGCTCGAAAACCGTTTCCAATCTCAATGTGACATTAACCTACTGATTCCAAAAACAATACGACTCGTCTATTTATCGCAGACATCCTCCTTTGAAATTATACCACAATAAACAAAAGCTTTCCCTAGATCGGAACCAAAACTGGCAGATATATCGACTTGAGCAATTACAATACACACCTCTTCTTCAAAAACGGGGGTGGCGTAGAGGTATTATAACGTTGTTGTCCTGTCACACCTAAGATAGGTAAGTCTTACATTGTCACTTCTGTAAAATTATTTAATTTGCTGGGCACGTAATTTCGTGGTCTGTACCAAAAGGGATATTCCTTGGGGATATGGATGTGAGTTTAAGACTTTGAATATAAAATGAATGAGAAGTTTCGGCGGGATATTAATAGAACAATGAAATCCGCGAAATAGACGAATATAAATGATTTCAAAGTATATTTTGATGAAACCTTTGATTCCTCTTAAATGAGATATATTCGACATATATAACTTTTATTATGTTTACGGCTGTCAGTTTTGAAAAATGGGTTGAGATAAAAAAATAATGACCACAAGAATTTGATTTGTTGAAATTATGAAAACGGTAAAAGGTAATTGAAATGGTAATAGTCAAGTACTGCGTTTCTGTAGTTCTGTAGTGCTTAAACTTAACAATTGCCTCTTTTTTCCGTATCTTTTGTAAGCATCTTTTGCCTTTATTTTTCTTTCTAACAACTTCATTGTATGCTTTGTAGTTTGTAATATTCATAAAGGTAAAGCAGGAGGAATGGTAAAGTATATTTAACATGGCGTCACAATATACATATATTATAAATGTATAAAAGGAGTAGTCACGAGCGTCTTTTGCTTTAAAGATAACGAGTCTGGATATGACCATATTTCATTGCATTAACGGCATTATTTGCATATTCAAACCGATTAGACGACGTCACGTAAAAACACTGTCAAGTGCGTTTCGTAGAAATTAGGACTATTATAAGAATGATAAGAATCTTTTACTGGTTGAAAGTGCGGGTTGAAGTATCTTGCTCGTGTGCGGGTTTGGTTGTGGGGGGGGGAGGGGGGGGGGGTAACTTTACAAGCGGTAACTAGGCTCTGCGATAGTTACCCGAGAGCCAGATATTTTCATCCGCACCTTCAGTTAGTGATAAGATTCATTTTCTTGTATATCGTAATTTTCAGTAAAGAAATTACTAAAGCAAATGCGTTTCTTTTCAGCACTATTTTATAAAAGCAGTGTATGAATTTACGCATTCATTCATACATTTTGACAGTCATCTTACACCCTGGGTTGTGAGACCAGTTTATTCAGCACCGCCAAAAACACGTAAAATTCCTGTCTGGCATTCGAGAGACTATTTTCTCCTACTGTCGTAAGAGTAATATCATTTTTATGATAGAGTATTGTGAGGCATGATGCCTCACTACCTTGTTTTGATGGAATTGTTTTGTATTGCATTTACGGCCTATCAGTAGTTTTTTTATTGTTGATATTAAAGTTGTCAGGCTATCTGTCAGTTACTTTTTAATCACTGTTCATTGTTCAGTAACATTTCTTGGTATTGACAGATAACCAGTCGCATTGTTAAATTGTTGCTTACTAAATTACATTTCAAAATGTTAGAACTCTATGTCATGCCATTGTGTTAGTTAGTGAAACTGTAATTCTAGCTTTCACATGGATTCTCTATAAAAGTACGCAATGTCAGCCTGAGTTATTCATCAGTTCAATCAACAATCACCTGCTGTATTAAATTAACTCGATGTTTTCATGTTATGTCCATTGTTGACATTGTAAAGCTTGATAAAAATTTATGTCAGTTGAAATTTTGACAGTTGTCAGCCATCTTGGATTCTTGTAAGTATGCACCGGGTAACTAAATCTCTGTTTATACGGACCGAAATCGCTTCATATTCTGCAGAAATAGTTAACTTTTATTGTCAAGTATTTGATATTTAGTACTTGGCATGTAGTGTTGATTCGTAGCGTTCTATATTGTTTTATTATTTATTTCTGTCCGACTTTGTTTGTTTACACTAGTTTAGAGGTTAAGCTCCGCCTTATTTGCATATAAGGAAATGTTCGTATTCCGAATGACGTCATGGTCGGCCGAAGTAAGTTCGTAGCCTCAACTCGGTTACGGATCTTTCCGGGTATTTCCGACCTTGGCCTTATTTAGATTTGGTACTACATCCTCATTTGCATACCATGCATACCAAAGGGTTAATTATTAGAACGCTAGAATCATCACTTTGCCTCCGTCTCTCGTATAGTCAGGCTGTTTGTCAGTTTGTTCTTAGACATTTTTTTATTTACATTTCTAAAACCTTTACGAATTATTCAAACTTTGAAACTGCACGGTACTTATTATCATTAAATATACAGTTATATTTATTAGCAGTAGATCTATTTGGCTGTTTTTCTCATAGAAAACTCTGTAATCTTAGTTGAGTTGGTTCTCGGTCCGCCTGCTACATGACTTTTGCCAGATATTTCATTACTGATTATTTTATTCAGTTTTAATTAATATTTATTGTTAAGGCTTCCCATATATAAAAGTTGTTTGAAGCCGAAAGGAACGTTGTCAGTACTTTATTAAACTTTGAACTAAATTTGAACTCGGGTGCTACCAGCCTTTTAACTTGGGCGCTGCCAGCCTTGTCTTTGGCGCTACCAGCCTATAGGGTCGCGACCAGACCCTAGTTTAGTCACCATATTGTTTATCCCCAAAATGAATAACCTTACAGTATTATAATTGGTGGACTTAGTCCCCAGACTGTAGTCCCCTTGCCTTTGGTCTGTTTAATTTAACATTATTTTTACCCTAACCCAAGTAAAGTACAGTACCGGGGCGGGGGCACTACAGTATGCATGTTAGTTTTCATAAATTTTGAATTCTCCGAACCTCGACGTTCTTTAACACTTTGAGTAAGTTGCAGACTTTATTGAGATGAGCAGTTGATCCCAAAAATACTCAAAGTTTAAACTGCTGGACAGTAATTTTTCGCTCCGAAACCATAAAAGAGCTAACAGCAGATCGGGCGTAACATGTTGAATTTATTTTAAGTACATTTTTGTATGTTGTTTACTGGTAATTATTATTTATCAAGAATTTACAGTACTGTTAGGTAGATTATTATTTAAAGTGGAATTATGCGCATTTTTCAAGTAAAAATCCAGCCGTGAAATAGATGTGTATGTAAAAAGGTGGAGGAAATTATAGCTTTTAACCCAATATACCAAACTCTCCGTTACCAGTGCGAAATAATAACTTTCCAAATATGACTTTTCTTATTTTGACTTGGGCAGTCTTTTTAAGAAAAGTCAAACTACACGCAGGAGTTGCTTCCCTTCAACTTTAGAAATCTCTTACCTATAGGTAAGGAAGGTCACTGCGTAGAAGATTGAAGAAAATAAATATTATTTTATTAGTCCCGATTTTTTTTATTTCTAAAGCATCAATGCGGCATGATCGTTTATTCAACACATTTAAATGCACATCAACCAAAAACTGCTTTTATAAAACATTCACCAAAACACACTATGTGCAGTAAGATGCGCATAATGCCACTTTAAGTATACTGTTAATACCAATTATCAGTTTCTATTAGAAATCATTTCATTTGGTATCTTTAAATAATTGCGGTTCTACCGTTCTTGCGCACTAAACCCATTCAAACTGTGTCCAGTGTTGGTGTATATTTTCATAGACACTTGGTGGAATAACAATTCCACATTTTACTATATCGCGCTTTTCTAGTAACACAAGATATAAATTCTATGCGAGTCAATTTTTTCTATTTTGTTACAGATGATTGAATTTGCAAGGAAAGCAGATATAGACATAGATCTTTATTTAAGATTTGAATATATATTCAAATACAGAAAATATCTACATAGTAACCAACATTAATATGCATATATCAAAGAAAATACGAAATAACTTTTAATGCAAAAAGAAAAAAATATAAACATTAAGATAAAAATAAAGATAAAAAATGGCTGTCCATTTCATATTCGGCTCGATTAATTAACACGAAAACAAAATTGTTAAGTAGAGAAACCGAAACAATTTCGGTATTTCTATCAATAAAACTAAATATCACTACAACACTAACCTTTAAAAAGTGAAGGAAAGTACAAATGTACAAAAAAAAAAATGGATGGCGTCTATTAACTATATTTGACTAATAGCAAAACGAAAAATAACAAGTACAAGAATAATAACATTTAAACTACCAAAACTGTACATACAAGAATGTCGATCAAAATATATCATGTTTGGCTAAAATAAAATTCTGAAAAGGAATATTACTTAAAATGTTTTCCAAGCTAGACAATATTTTCAACCCAAAATTCAAATATGAAAATTAACAAAACAGAACATTACCAACAGTACAAATAAGAACATAGGTTTCTCTTATCAGTCATAATATGTCGTGTAATAAATTGTCCACATGGAAACCCTGTGCCCCCGCTCCCCCTTCCTAACGTCGGCACGCCAGTGTACCCGCCCATTTTAAAACATACGCCGTCTGATCACTTTATATTTGTAATATTAATACTCAATAAGCATCTTACAAAGTACCTTCAGCATCGTGAAATTTGCAAACTGCAAATGTTTATCAAGTGTTAACCTACATTTATCAAATCAACACACTGTTCATATGGCTTTAACTTCACATATCCAATCCAACAATAACTGCTTGTGCAAATCGCAATTTCTTGGGCAGTTACATATTATGTGCTCAACAATATTTTCACAGAATAAAGTACACTTGTGACATTTTCTTGGAAAAGAACCTGCAACAATGTAACCTAAAATTAGCACAACAGTTTTACATAAGCCTTAGGGCATTAGTTCTCGCATTTTTCTGCATACCAACCAGAGAGCACACGGGATGTCCGCAGCGAACAGGTCAGTAGTCAATGGAATTTCACTGATTATACTTATTATACTGATGCTAGATAGTCTTTGTTTATGCTTCATAACAGTGTCATTCTGTTACACTATTTTCTTACATAGGACTTTTGCAGAGAATAGGTCAGAGTGAACATAACTTTCAAGTACATAAAATAAACCATACTTTAGTAAAATTTGATAAATATCAGCAATAAATCCTGTATATTCGCTAATGTACCTAACTTGCTTGATTATGAACACTTTCTAGCTAAATATTTATTAGGTAAACTTCACAACGGACGGATAAATTGTAATTTGCGTGCATCAGTAATCCCTTCAATATTATCTGCATTAATTGCGCACAGCGAAAACTCTGTGCTAGTGCGAGAAAATAGTGTAACAGAATGACAAAATCACAAATGCTGGGCAGACTTCAGAAAGTAACCCAAAGATGAGCACCGAAGAAAGCAGAGCACACGGATGAACGTGCGCCGGAAATAGATACTGATAATGTAGAATACGTTAAACGTGACGTGTCGGTTCAGGCTATGGACTATGCTCATGGGGTTTCTAACGAGTACGTGATCGTATCCTTATTTGACAAATATGTTTGTGAAGATCACCAACATCGTGGTCTTCACAAATATATTTGTCACAAAAGGATACGACCCCACATAGGAAAATTTGCTAGTTTGTTGATCATTGCTTCTGAAGTACTCGCAACTTGCTTGAATGGTACACAAACATTACCATAAAAAATCGGATTCTCCTTGGTAATGTTTGCTGTAAAAGTCATAATGAGATACGCCTGATGTTAATGCTGCTACATTTTCTGCGCAAGATATTCGCTAAACTTGATTGTTTCAGTGCATTTTGTTCTGTCGCTTTTTGTACTACATAATATATATGTTTTCTCTCTCTAAGAAACATGCCAGATCTCCCACACGTTTCAGAATCATTTCAAGTTAAACGACAAGGCACCGTTACATATAACAATTTTATGCAATGACGATTTCATCGACGTCACATTATCAGTAGTGCTTTTCATGCCTGCAATATCTGATTTGTTAATTTAACATGGTCTGAAACAGCTTTAATTTGATAAGACCCAAGTTTTTCACTGACATGTAAAGACTGTTATAAGAAAATTCACTTTCATTGAGACAACTGGTCCTTCATCAGTTTAACTTCAGACTGGCACTGCCGGCTAGCACTAGTGTTCCAGTAGGTTGTTGATGCGCCGTTAAGGTCTTTATATGTGGTGATATCCTGTGGTGCAGGTGACAACGTTGTCGTTTGCTTCGCCGGCACATGTAACTTTAAAGGTCGCCTCGAGGAACTATAACCATATCCTTCAGTGTACTCGTATCTTCGCCCACAGCACAGATACCAGTGTGTATATATCAGTCACTATTTTAACAGACACAGGGTCCCCATTACGTTGATTAACTTCATATACATTTTTCTTTAATTCAGATATTCGCCAAATAAAAAATTGTCATACGTCTTCATTTTTTAAATACCTGCGTTCTAGTTGCCTCTTAATCCGACCCACTTGAAGTTTTTTGTCTAGTGCTATATTGATACCATTCCTTTTGTTCTTATGTTACGGTTACTGTCTTGAAGACGTACTTGCACCCCCACCCCCACCCCCCCCGCACTTGATTTTTTAACCCAATGAAAAACTTTTAGTATCATTACAGAATACTTTGGACAGACACAATTCAGAACATATCTCTTTTGCAGATAGCCACAAAAAAAACTGGGTTTTAATGTTAGCCCCGATTTCTATGCTTTCTCAACGTTTCATCATAGCATTAAATATGCTTGTGTACAATTCTACAAACTTTTTATGGATAACTTGGTCATTTGTAACTGGATTAAATCGATATTTCACAGGTATGTTGAGAAAGCATCCATCATCAAGTACATAAAACTCCCTTGCTGTTTTGAAGAATGATTTCTATGGAAGAATATTAGTGACGGAATTTATTGAATCGCGATCGTAATGGCTTTTGTACGCTTTATGTTTACTAAAGCAACCATTTCGTTCAGATGCGTATTATTATATGACTCAGGATGTGCCCTCGTCATATAATTTCTTCGCATCTGAACCCCAAACAATGATTTTATTCAGCGAAAAATCACAAAATGAGATATATTATTTCTTAATATACTACGTATTACTGCATCGGTGAAGGATAAAATGATTCTTCTTGTATTTTGCAGCGGTAATATGCTCGACAAGTAGACATAATAGATGAAAACTTAAGGCATGTGTTTAAATGTACATGATAAAAAAATTAATTCCAACTACCATACTGCCTAAAATAATTATATATCAAAGTATATACATTTTGATAAAGTCATATTGGACTACATGCCCTTTAAACATCATATGATTTTTTAATTTATGATTATAAAGAAACTCGCCTCGCTTTAAAATGATAAAAAAGATATGTTGACTTTTGTCAGTCCAGGGGTAGCGTTTCAGTTTGCTTGTTTAAATCAGCCTGAGCTAAATCAAGCGATTATGCATGCAGTGCAAGCGAATGTTGTCATATTTCTCGCCACCAATGTAATCCCTTGCACGTTCTTTCCCAAATATTTCCCTCCATTCCATGAACATTTCTATGTCATGTCTAGATGGTACATTATACGTCGATTTCTTGGTCGCGACAGTTGTTTCCGAGTATGAATCTTGCTTCTGCTGATGACTGACTGGAGATGGAGCAGACTTTGGACGTCGTACGTCACTCAACCCTTGAGCTACACCTTTACAAAGGACTGGTCCATTTGCGTGTAACAATAATGCTGGCCATACAACGAACTCAACTTTATTGCCGCTCTTTGTATACGCCGTATACATGTCTGTATTAAACGTCTCCCCTACAGAAATATTAGGACCAAATACAACAGGAGGGTCATTTACCTGAAATGATGTAAAGAATATATATATCATAGAGCTTTTAAGCTTTTAATATTTTTCAATATGTGATAATCATACACACTTAAGAAAAATAAAAACGCAACGTCCATTTTTCATGATACTCAAAGCTTTGACTTTCTCACATGAGCACGAGAAGTTCGTTTTGTAATTAATGTAACTACCGGCCATAAAACTCGTATTCGGATGAAATTTATTCGGATTTGAAGAAAATCGATTGTCGGGAAGAGATATCGAAGCTGTGGCGGTGCCGTTTGAACTAGTGACACAAAAATGTTGACGATAAGCCGGACAGAAAACCACTGCATAATTAATGAGCAATTTAGACATCTCTAACCTTTTTTCAGCAAACAAAGAAAAACAAAGTGTCATTTATGTACTTTTTTTCTATTATTATGTTGATGTGACTATCATTTTACATGTTTTATATAGTACATATTTTAAATTTACAATCTCCACAGTCTTTTGGTACATGTACCTAAGTATACACATATATGCTAATAAAATCTAGTCCAAGTAGATGGGGCAACTGAATGCCATAGACATTGGTTTATATATTACTTTAGGCGGCTGAACACCCTCTGATATTTCAAAAATTGTTTTATATTTTTGTTTTATACCATTCATGTTGTAACTTTATGGCTTAATAAAGCACATTTATCATCAATCAATCAAGGAGTTGTATTCAATGTTTTTTCAATACTAGCTTATATGAGTATCTGGGGATAGTTGTGGTTAGTTAATATTTATCGAAAATCTGTAAAAGTCCTGACACCAAATGTACTGCGTGTGACGCTAATGTGATTGAAAACGTTGTCAGTTGATGTCACATGAGGTTGCCTATATTGTAGTCTGCGCGGTATACTTTCAGTGACTCCACCGTTCCGTAATAAATGAATGTAAATTGGTCTTATGTCATAACAACTCTTCCACAATTTTTTTTTGAGCATGAATAAAAGTCAAAATTAATTTTAATAAGTCTGGCAATTTTGAAAAAAAAATGACTTGGTAATCGATTTTACATTTATTAACATTTGAGTTACTAACACAGGATATGGATTCTGTATTTACATGAATCACAACACGAGCTCAACGTGCACTTCTGCCAAAGATCATGTTTCAAGTATCAAAAAAAAAGGAAACTACCATATTGGACCAGAAATGTATATCAGAATCTTTAGAATGAATATTAGGCATAAATGGACATTGCATTTGTACAGTCACTTGTATTTTGTTTCAGTGGTTATGAACGTATTAAAGGTATATTATACTAATATTTACAGGAGTATGAAAAAATTCTTAATTGTAGAAAAAAGTTGATCCTTCATCCTTAACAAATATAACAAAGCAAAAGATATCACTTTGTTGAAAACTCACTGTCATAAGCCAGCATATTTTAAAGCATTCCTCAACGTAGTTAGGAATTCTTCTTGCAACACGTGCAGTTGATGACACCGACCTGCTCAGTTCTTCCTGGTACTTCTGCAACAAATGTTGGAAGGCTCTTTAGCAGTGCGTTTAAAAACAGATCTCACGGTGACGAATATATTAGACATGTACCTTATCAATTTAATGATTCATTTTCATACAGTTAGTTTGTGTCAAGTGTTATGTTACAGAAGAAAAATAAAACAGCGGGAGCCATACGTTTTTGTGAAAAACAATCTCTAATGTCACGCGAAACGTCAGGGCATCACAAAGTTTAACTGAAAAAGTAGAAGCTTAATGAATTTCGTAGATTTTATTGTTGTTATACAGGCGTGCACTCTGGAAGGTAAAACAAGCCAGCTGGATGGCTTCCTCACATGACGAATTCTACGCTCCAAGTGATGCTCGAACCCACATCTGTGAGCGGCGAGTTCACGTGTTATCTACATGTACATCTAAACCTCAGCTGAAGTTTTTAGTCAATGACAGAAAATGTCAAAACAATATTTTAAATGCTTACCTGTATACCATAAGATTACGTATAACGGAAACATTGCTCTTAAACTGCAACTTGATTTATGATCGTTTTGATCTTTGATCAAATTTAGTTTCAACTGAAATATGCCGGTAAGTTCAAGAAGTGGGATAGATGTTCAAAACAGAACTATGACGCAGCTTCATGTCACTGAATGATTTGTTATCATTTTAATTGTCATCATCTCAAAAAAAAAAACACTTGTAGGTCATATATGCTTTGAATGAGGTTAGCAAATGATAACGAAACAGATGCATTAGATTTGATTTTGCAGTTCTTCTTACAATAGATAGGTACTATTTTATTAAAGAAACCTTAGCCAAACGATGGTATTTAGATTAAAAAATTTATAAACGAATGATATCGATTTGTTAGCTTCAAACATATTGTATTAACTGATTTCTATAATTTCAAATTGGTATAATTTCAAACTTAAGACAGGAAACGCACTTTATTTTAAAATGACATGTTCATTAATTTTGTTTAAGCCTACTGTCATCAGATGTATACCTTATATATCTGCCTTCCTGAAAATTCTGCAACGTTCCTTCGAAATTCTTTGATGTTTTTGTTCACGACGGCAGGAATGTCACCTGATATCTGTAAAAAATATTAATCGATGTATTTTAGCACAGTACAAGGTTAGCCTTTTGTAAGCGTTCATAATGTTACCTAGACTGAAAGATCTGTGGCTATGACTGAAATTTGAACAACCAACAAGGAAACAACTTTCCTTCAGAAAGAGTCTCTTTGGGCAAATTTAATTAGATTTTCGTCAAATAATTATTTCGCAGAAAGCCATGTAAAAAACACCATGGTACCCGAAGAATCCGATCGTTTTCAAGCAAACACTTTATTGTAATACCGGCCGGAAAAAGCTATGTTTATGATAATGATATAAATACATGGGCGTGTAAGAATGCAAGATGTATTTTCAGTTGTCAAAATGTTGACGAAAGTCTGTCAGGTAGTGACTATACAACGCCTTTTTAAGTGACCAGAAAATGTTCCATGTTATAAGGTACAATAAGTACAGTGAAATTATATGAGTGTCTTTTCGTATTGAATTTATCAAACGAGTTGAATAAAATAATAAATGCGAGGCTTTGCCGAGCATTGTATCAATATTATTCAACGTGTTTATTAAATTCAATGTGGAAAGTTTGGTTCTTTGAGTTCTAACTTCCTGACTTTCGACTTCTGATTTCCAACTTCCACACTTCTTACTTCCGACTTCTTGACTTCTTACTTCCCTCTTCTAACTTCCGCACTTCTGACTTCTAACTTCCACACTTCCGACTTCCAACTTCCGCACTTCTGATATCCAACTTTCTCTCTTTGGAAGTCGGAAGTAAGAAGTGTGGAAGTTGGAAGTCGGAAGTCAGAAGTGTGGAAGTTAGAAGTCAGAAGTGCGGAAGTTAGAAGTCAGAAGTGCAGAAGTAAGAAGAAGGAAGTAAGAAGTCAAGAAGTCGGAAGTAAGAAGAGTGGAAGTTGGAAATCAGAAGTCGAAAGTCAGGAAGATGGAAGTCAGATGTGTGGAAGTTAGAAGTCAGAAGTGCAGAAGTTAGAAGTAGGAAGTAGGAAGTCAATAAGTTGGAAGTGAGAAGTGCAAAAGTTAGAAGTCAGAAGTGGGAAGTACGGAAATCAATTGTCCCTCCAGGGCTTCCATACAAATGTAATATTCTTTTTATTACATGTTAGTTTTTCCTGCCGAAAGATCAAAACTTTTTTTCTTGCATATAAGACTGGGATTTCTGGTGCTCCATTTTACACCCCGGGGTGTAATATGACTTTCGTGCTGTAGCTACATCTGAACAGGAGATTTGTGTAGTAATAATAATGTTTCACGTAAAACAGAATAAAAATCAAATACCTCAGTGATAGTTTCTCTTTGTTCCTTATAACATATTTCTCGATTCAAAAAACGTCATTTTACGGGGAAAAAAACCATAACGTTTCACTGCAGATAACAAAACAAAACCGGAAGTATTAAGGTAACAAAGTTATTTTTTTTCTTTTTCAAGTAAAAAATGAAATTGCTAAACAACAGAATAATAAAAGGATAAAATTCAAATGAAGATACTTACCACCAGCCTTTTTGTAATAATACATTGAATTTCCTTCGTTTGTATCTTTGCTTCTTTTCGCAGAAGGTAATCGTGTCCTGTAAAGTATACAATAATACTGTATCTATTATTCATATATGAGTGAAAGGAAATTAAATGTTATATTTAATCATGTGTTACCATATAAACCATTGACTGTAGCAAGCTTTTTAGCAATTTTCAATTGTAAAATGAGTCCTCAATAGCTGTGTTATCTACTTAGATGTTAGAACAGAAAATGATCACAAAAACTTTTTCATAGAGGAAGCCAAATTCAAAGTAGCGGGATATTCTGTAAATGATGATAACATTGTTCGAACATAAACATTATAACTTGAAATAAAATGTTTTGCATGGTCCACTTTCACCAGGAACAGGACCCGTTTATAGTTCACAAGTGTTATTTACTTTCAATGGACAACGTTGCTTTTAAGCTTTTAGTGGGTTTGAAAGGCAATCTAATAAAGTATCTGCCCATTTTGTGTCTTATTCATAAATAGAATATTGTAACGTGTTCTTATCCAGTGTTATGACATTTACGTAGTCGTGAACATTTTAATTTACGACGAAAAGGTCTAGTACTACACATTTGCGATTTAAGACGAAGCTATTTCAAGGGGACCGTCTCAACATAATTGAATGTTGATATGTGCGGGGGTAATACATGCCCTTAATGATGATAAGCGGTCTAGCCACTACTTAACGGTGGGAGATATATATTTGGCTTTGTCTCTCCGTCCATCCGTCTGTCAGAGAAAATTTATGTTACATGTATTTATGTTATACATATCACCAAGCGTTTGTGACCTACTTTCATTACACTTTACTGAAAAGTTCTTCAACGTTATCAGTTATGCATCTGAGACAATGTGGTCAAGGTAAGCTAGTGTGATCTCCCCGGCACTGTCCGGCGTCCGTCGTCGTCGGCGTGAACAGTTTCACTTTGAACACTCCAGGGTATGCAATTATGGCACAGTTATATTGCTACAGACATAATAAAATGAACTCACTTGAAGAATCTGTAGAAGGACATTTATTGAGTCTTCCTCGCTGTCTAAATCTTTTTCCATCTGCTCAAACGCATCGGTCCACTGATTATCGAACAGTTCTGTAAATCTCTCGGCGAGTTTTGTAGGGCGATTTTCATCACTGAGTTCTGCTACAACCAGAGAATTGTGAGTTTGGTTGGTTTGTTGCAAGGGTCTGTAAAATCAATATAAATGGAAAATTATTTGACAGAAACATAATTTTCTGTTTGATAACGTAACAGAATTATTCCTTTTGGATTCTCTAACAAAAGCAATTCTTGCCTTTCTGTAGTCTTCTTCTCTTTGAGTTGCATGTCGTTAAGGGTACTTTCATCAGTTGTGTTCAGTGTAATATGTTCTATAACCTTTCCAAGTTCTGTTATTCTTATATCTCGCTGTTTAATGAATCTCTCATTCATCTGAAGTTTCTTGTTTTGTTTATCTATTATTGCTTCTCTCTGTCGATTTTTTTCTCAGCAACGAGTCGTTTGTAAATTGATGGTGTTCACATATAGCTTCAATTTCAGCCAATTGCCTTCGAAGGACTAGGATTTTCTTTTTCGAGTCTTCAAGTTCGTTTCTATTTCGTTCTGCTACCTTAAGAAAAGAGTAATGTACAGAAATTAAACCACAAATCTATCGGTAGAAACATCTTATTTGGTTATATGAACTGCGAATAAATATGTAAGTATTAAAGTTACAATTTAATGACGCCAATTACCTACCATCGTTATTATGTACAAGTATAAATGGCTCAAAGCAAAACGAATATTTCTTTTATGAATAGATCATTTCAACAGTTATCCCTATTTTTACATTACCTAAATACAATGAATATAACATTTGTCTATAAAGCAATCCAACATTTTTCCAAATTGTATTATTTTGATCACTGGCAGATTACTACATTTAGACTTGTTTATGAACATAGACCTCTTACTTGTTGTTCTTCGGTGTATGTATCAATTGTTTTTATAGCAGCTTGAAGATCGTTGGTAATATTAGTTAGTTTCTGTTTCAAATGTTCGGGTGTTTCGTCTTTGTCCGCCATTTGTGCTCATCACATTGCTCTCCTCTCTCAGGTATACTTGTAGCCGGAAGCAAAATATATTTCTATCAATATCAAATTAAACGAATTACAAATAATATAGACACACTTCAAGTATCACTGCATAATTTGTATATCTTCATGTATTTATTATAAATGTTGACGCTATTAATAGTTCTATCCAGACAGAAATATGGTTAGAAACCTTCTTTGTACTGTAATTCGAATATCTGACGCCTAGAAACACATATAAAAAGTCACGTTATTTTAATTATTCAGAAACGTATATTTTCATCCCTATCCCTATTGCTGGATTTAATGACACGTTAAACTTGCTTAGCTCGTGTAATTCTAGATTTAAAAATGTTCTTTCTCAAGTGCATCTATGCAAATATGGAAATAATGCATCTGACTGGATGCTTAAAATTGAAATGCAGCGACAAAAGGAAGATCGCAAGGACGTGTTATAGCATTTAGTTAATGATGAGAGATTATTATATACCATGACATACAGGTATGAGACCCAATCGTTCGTTATGTATCGAGTTTCTACACAGAACCACCACCTTTGTTGTCTGTATACTTAATATGTCTCCTAAAAACATTTAAAAAACAACAAGGAGTTACGCAATCTTTAATGTTTACAAACATTATGTTTACCAAAAACGAACTTGTACAGTTCTTCGTAAACATGATGTTTGTAAACATTAAAGATTGCGTGTTGTAACCTAAACTCAGGGTTCCATAAGTGTGTCTTGTAAGAAAAACGTGAGCTGAAGGTAAAACAAAACATAATCAAAAAGTAGAAAGGTCATTTTGTAAGTAGAGAAATTTTGGTTTGAAAACATGTATAAACACGTATGACCTAGTAATCGAACTGTACTATAATTTATTTCCATTAATTATATCGTCATTTGTTTACGATACATATAACCTAATATAGATCTACTTTAGGCATTGAGGCGTGTCTGTACTTTTAGCTCATAACATACTACGGTAACCGCCGAGGATAGCGGATAAGACACGCCTCATTTATTGTCGTTGAATTTATAGCACATTTTATATAAATCCAGAGAGTTTAGACGTATGCAAGTACATTCAACTAGGTTTTTACCGAAATAGTCTTATCATTTCAAAATTATAAGTGCATAATGGATACTACATAATATAGTGTGTATAAACTGAACTTACCTTTCAATGTTAGTTATATTGAATCACATCCTGTTTTACAAAAACAAAACTTATCTTTCGATTTTGAACACAAGTCGCAACATGACCAACGACTGTTATCGGTGCGAATCATAACCTTTGTAATGCATGTGTTTAATTATTGATTGCTCTACTTTTGTAAATTTCAGTTAGTTAGAGTAAACATAATTCACTGAAATTAATTTACTTCCTGTTCCGAGTTTAAATTCCAAAACTTGACTTTGCCTACAATTTTATTCATACTGAAAGGAAATAAATTATTTGAAACACAACAATGTGTTACAACAGGTGAAGTTCCTCAATCCTTACCTTCATCGTACAGTCAGTTGAGTGTTGTTTTAAACTTTAGTGACTGTTGTCAGCAAGTAAGAGTCTAGTGTTACTCAAACTTCTCTTACACTTTTATACGGTTATACGAGGCAATGTTGGATTGAAGAAAGACCGTGCATCCTTTCCAAAACCGATATCCAAACCAAGAACTTGAAAATCAAGCTGCAGATACTAAGTAAATTTTTCATAGTTTCAACTTAATTGAGAAAAAAAGAAGAAAAAAAAGAGAAAAAAATACTTGAAAACAGCCAATATATTACAGCGTTCTCCTTTAGAATTCATGTTGTGAATATCCGAATTCGTAAGATTAACAATAAGAAGAGTTGTTTTCCAATATACTTCTCAAAATAATATAACGAACGAGTTTTGAAAACGGTATGCATATAACAGATATCAGACACAAACGTCTCATGCTTGAGGAGAAAGTTATAACGTTTAGTTTGAAATTCGGCCTATTTGTATCAATAAAAGTAAAATGTATAAAAGGTACATTTTCTATTTATGAATAATCATAATTGATTCGACAACTCGTGTATCTAACCTATTTTGCGCTAGAATATGGTATTTTGAACTGTCAAGGCATTCTGTAATTGTACAAATTGATTATATTTTGCCTGATAGCGGCTTCATACCGTTAATTCAAATCAATCATTTAATCGACATAAGGATTCCATACACAGTATCTGAGAGGCAGGTCCATTATTTTCCTGTTTTGTACTAAAATTGCTTCTCGGAGCCGGTAGATTGATTTCCAATCCGATCATTTGAACGTTTAGAACGTCCTGGTATGTGTCCGAGGAATAATCCTTAACAAACGAAATCCATTTATATTAATCCACGCTGATTCAAATGTTTGAAACATTAGGATTTAAAATAAGACCACGAAGGTAGACAGACTCTGAAATCTAGGATTTTTGTTTGATAATTAACAATTGTACCAAACCGAAAGTACAACGTTTTATTTGTATATCTTTATAGTGCTTTCCGTGATCAAGACCGGCTGCAGCTTTTCACTTCGTTTTTAAGCGTACTTGTGGCAAATATCTTAGGGGCTTCTTTGAAATTGTGAAGTCTCCAGTTTGAAGCCATCCCTATTTCGACTGGTTACATTTGAAATTTATTTACTGACATTGTGTAAATCTTGTGTCATTCCTGATGTCTTTAACAGTTGTTCTGTCTGCTTTCTGCAGGACTAGTGCGGAAGGATTAAAACAGTACTCTGGACCTTGCGACCGAGACAGAGTCGTATGAAGATGTTTAACAGGGATTGTAAAAATTGAGATGTAGCAAAAAAATGGTTCTTCATCAAACTTGATCTGTAACATCATTATAAGGTCTTATTATTTGTTCAAATGGGGACACTTTGGCCCTGTGTAAGTAGTTATGTTGGGAGTTGTCAGCTGTCAGAGGGATTGTATTTCTGACCGTTGGATACCTTTGTATCTTTGTATCACTTATACTACCCCCTCCATCCGCCCTCACAGACGCACATGAAAAGTATATTTCGTATACTTATCTTTATTATTACTTTATTTATTGCTTTTTCTGCCCCCGAAGATGGGCATATTTAAATCGCACGGTCCGTCCGTCTGTGTAAATATTTGCCCCGGCTGTAACCCTGCCATCCATAAAGGGATTTTAAAATAACTTGGCGTAAATGTTCACCATAATGAGACGATGTGTCAAGCGCAATACACAGAATCCTAGCTCCAAGGTCAAGGTCACACTTAGAGGTTAAATGTTAACAGGGTCTATTTCGTATCCGGTTCATAACTGTCCCATCCATTAAGGGATTTTACAATTACTTGGCATAAATGTTCCCCACAATGAGACAACGTGTCATGCGCAAGGTCCAGGCCCCTAGAATTAAGGTCAAGGTCACACTTATAGGTTAAAGGTTGACATGGTCTGTTTTTTTTTGTCTGGTCCATAACTCCATTGATGTAGGCATTTTAAAATTAATTGGCATAAATGTTATATTGAGATGACGTGTCATGCGCAAGACACAGACCCTAGCTCCAAGGTCAATAACTCTGCCATTTGTCAAGGGATTTGAAAATAATATTTGACACAAATGTTAATCATATTGACAAGGTGTGTCACTCTTATGACCCGGGCCTCTTGGGCCAATGTCAAGGTCACGAAATGATATGTGTTTTTTGCGCAGACAACTGTAGCGTTCTTGGGCATGCTTTTGGGGCATTTGTAGCCAATAGTGACAGCTCTTGTTTTATTAGTTAGCAGCTTGTCCTTCCGAGCGTTTTTGATCAATTTATACGCAGTGTCCACTGTACCATTGTTTAAGGTTTTTATGCTGAACACTGCTGATAGTATTCAAGAAAAAATTGTTTTTAGGAATAATATTATTTTCATATTAATATAGATTGCCTTGATATTATGCAAGGATAACAGGAGACATATTCTTAACCCTTATGTTCCATCATTCAATTTTGGCAATACCATTTATTATTCAAAGGGGTGTTCACTGAAAATTTACTGACTGAACAGCGAACAGTACAGACCCATGATCAGCCTGCACTGGTCGCAAAGGCATAATCACTTACCGCCAGCAGGCTAAAGGTTAAATAGAAGTTAAGATTATTCTGGGATATTTTATATTCCCAACTCACCCTCATATTTTATTAGATTCTTATGGTGACCAAGAAAGTAATATGTTTTAAATAACAATAAGAAAACCTCTAATATCAATGTTAAAGTTTTAGAAGGTAAATCAATTTACCCAAAGTTAAGACCTAGTAACACAATTATGTTTAATCAGCTGAGCAGGATTTGATAATGTCAAGGCTAAAAAGGTGATACAAGGTCTTAAGCATCATTCTAAGTGACCTCAAAGTTTTTTCAAACCGGGAATGGTTCTTTTCAAAGGTAAATCTAGAAATACACATCAATGACTTTTTCTCATGAACTGCTTGATGGATCTTCATTAAACTCGCTCTGTAGCATCATTGTAAAGTCCTCTCCCAAATCTGTTCAATTAGGCGCACCCGGTCCGTTTTAGGGGCTGCTATGATTCAAAATAGGAAGACCATGTAGGTTCTTATTCCCATGAACTGCTTGATGGATCTTCGTCTATCTCTGTCTATACCATAATTGTCAGGTATTCTCCCAGATTTTTTCGAATTATTTTAAGGGCTGCTATAGCTAAAAATAGAAATACCTTTTATCGACTTCTTTTTATGAACTGCTTGATCGCTCTTTCTTAAACCTGGTCAGTATTATCATTGTAAGGATTGTTTATAAAATTATTCAAATGATGTTACGGGCGGCTTGAGCTAAAAATAAAAAATAACTTCTCATAAAACGCTTGATGGATCTTTAACAAAACTTGGTCGTCCTCCCCTATTGTTTTTCAAATGGGGCTGCTTGACCCTTTCTAGGGGCCGCTAATACTTTAAATAGAAATACCTTTAAACAACTTCTACTCACAAACTGCTTAATGATACTGTAGCATCATTTTAAGGTCCTCTCCCAATTTTGTTCAAATGGAGGTAAAAAGACCCATTGAGGTGCCACTAAAACTAAAAATTAAATGGACTTAATTTAACTTTGTCTGTAGCATCTCATGAACATCTTGATGGATCTTCACCAAATTTGGTCTGTAGCATCACTGTAAGGTCCTCTTCCAAACTTGTTCCAACGACGGCTACCAGCACCCTTTTAGTGGTCACTCGAGCTAAATATAGATATACCTTTGAACAACTTCTTAACTCATG
>NW_026460859.1:0-67456 GCF_021730395.1 Mercenaria mercenaria | reverse complement strand
AATTGAAAAATACAGCTTCTATCGCATACACAAGGTTTTCCTTTGATTTGACCTAGTGACCTAGTTTTTGAACCCAGATGACCCATTTTCGAAATCGGCCTAGATTTTATCAGGGTAATCATTCTAACCAAATTTCATGAAGATCAGTTGAAAAATACAGCCTCTATCACATACACAAGCTGAATGTTGACAGATGACAGACGACAGACAGACGTACGCCGGACATCGAGCGATCACAAAAACTCACCTGAGCATTGCTCAGGTGAGCTAAAAACAAAGTCTATTAACTGTAGAGATTTTTTTCTGAAAGAACCTAACATGCATAATGCACAACTAGGGTTACTACTGATCACTTGTATTAAGTTTCATTAAATTGTGTGCATGGGTTCATATGCACATGCAGACTGTATGTATATAGTCAGGGCACTAGACAACTTTTGGGGACAGGTACCCATACCCTCAGGAAGGGGAATTTTTCAACATTTTAAGACAAAAAGGGGAAGTTTAAGCCATGTATATGTAACTGTTTTTCACACTTATTAATACTGTTTTTCAATCACTTCTAACTGACGTGACTATATTGCAACAGTAATCTTCCTTAGAGGCACTATATAATATTAAAAGAAAGAGTTAATATCTATTTGTGTCAAACAACCTATCATCAGGGGAATTTTTTTCTGAGAAAGGGGAAAAAAACCTATTAATTTAGGAGGGGAATGGTACCCATATTCCGCCCCAAAAATGGCCAAACGAGTGCCCTGATATAGTATAGTAACAAGAATCAATGTCCCGTAACTCTGCATTTTTTTTTCTGAAAGAACCTAACGTGCATCATGCACAACTACTGTTGTTACTGATCACTTGTGTGAAGTTCATTAAATTGTGTCCAGGGGATGAGGAGAGTTAGTGCGCACTAGACTGCATAAGCATACTGTATGTATATAGTATACTAACAAAACTCTGCAATTTTTTTTTCTGAAAGAACCTAACATGCACCATGCACAACTACAGTTGTTACTGAACACTTGTGTGTGTGAAGTTTCATTAAATTGTGTCAAGGGGATGAGGAGAGTTGGTGCGCACAAGATTGTGTCTACGGACAGATGGACGGACGGACAGACAAACCTGAAACCAGTATACCCCTCTTACAACTTTGTTGTCAAGGGGTACAATAACTACATCCTTTATCAATGTTTCCTGTATCATGACCAAGGATGTCGTTTCTTTCTTCTGTTGATACAATTCCAGTGGAATTTTTGTAGGCAAATGCTGGATAATTAAATTCATACTTCGTGGGCAAGAAGAACTTCCACCAAAAGCTCACGAACATAATCTGTAAAGCAAAACATTTGGTAAATATCCTTATCTGCAGACACAGCAAAAGTCAGAACTGACAATTATTATGTGGTTCATAAACACAGTTACATGACTTTTACCAAATTAAAACATCTTTTGTCTAAATATTTGTAAACAGACGTAAAAATAATTGTTTTAAGCAGGTTCTCTTTACCACACAAAAACAGTTACTGCATATAAATTTTTGAACTGAAAAGGCCAAGGCCACTTCCAATTTTCTGATGAAAAGTCTTTGAAAAGTCCTAACAGTCTCTTGTAAATTATTCATTACAATCAGTTGTGTGTTTTGTGAACTTACAATGATACAGAAGTAATCTAAGACTACCTGAGATCAGAAAGGTAATCGAGTAATAATTCATATCATAAGTCATTTCAACTTTGACTTCTTTCGCAACTCCAGTTTCACGCCCTCTTTGAAATGATACAGAATATTGCGGTGTGCCCTTCTTTTTTGTTGCCTGTGCTCGATTATCATTCTCGTTGAAATGTAAGGCAGCCAGACACAACCTGGAATAAAAAAAAAACAAATATATTTACACAGTTGACTCAATGATGAAGGCAACATAACTAAATTTTTGTGAAATTAGAAATTGGTTCTCTCATAATGTATAAGTCTGGTTTTATGCACTATCAAATGTGGAAATGAATATAACAATAAAGGTGCCAACTGCTTAACCCAGAAGGTTCTTAACTGCACTGCCACATACTTCACTCTGCCATATAGCCAAGTAATGTCGGAATCAATGTTGCCTGATGTTTCATTAAAACTTAAGTAGAAGAATTCAGAATAAACATATCATTCAAATATCTCAGACTGGCCACAGTCAGATGTGTAATATCAAGATGAAGAAAACTTTCCCAAACTAGGACATTCTCCAATTAAACAAGAGGGTCATGATGACCCTGGATTGCTCAGCTGAGTAATATGAGCTACATGTTTCAAATGTCAATCTGATGAGTTTGAGAAATTTTTTGGAAGATTTTCCGATGAACAATCAAGTTAACCCTGGGGCGGGGCCAATTTTACCCCGGAGGTCAAGATTTGAACAAATTTTGTAGAGGTCCACTAGGCAATGCTATATTTAAATATCTAAGCTCTAGGCCTTCTGGTTTATTTTTAGAAAATGTTTGAAGATTTTCCTATGTAATATCAAGTGACCCAGGGGGCGGAGTCAATTTTGACCCCGGGGGTCATGATTTGAACAAATTATGTAGAGGTCCACTAGGCAATGCTACATGTAGGCATTTACCTAGAGCATTTTATTTTCAAGGGAAATAATTGTGGTCTGACTGTATTATTTTGTTTGTTTGTTTGTTTTGGGTATAACGCCGTTTTTCAACAGTATTTCAGTCATCTAACAGCGGGCAGTTAACCTAACCAGTATTCCTGGATTCTGTACCAGTACAAACCTGTTCTCCACAAGTAACTGTCAACTTTCCCAAATGAATCAAAGGTGGAGGACTAATGATTTCAGACACAATGTCGTTTATCAAACAGTCAAGGAAAGCATACGCCCTGCCCGAGGATTGAACTCGCGGCCCCGAGATCCGTAGACCAACGCTCTTACCTACTGAGCTAAGCGGGCAGGCTTGTATTATTTTGAAAATCACATTGAGAATTTTTTTTTTATGTATGCACCGGTACAGTTTTTGCGGGGAAGCTAAAGTTGCTGGAATTTTGTTTTCTTCTAAAAACAAGGTAAGTTGACGGTCTTTTCTGAAATATATATCTGATAGCTGACACATAGGAGAATGATTAGGATTACATTCATGGTACAGATTTTTTGAAAATGAAGAGAATTCTGTAAATTTCTTCTTATAAGCAAATGAGCTGAAAATGTATTGAAATGACTAGATCAGAAGTGTTTGCTTTTCCCGTAAGTTTTTCGACGATAGTTATTAAAAAGTATAGATATCAACCGCTTTGCTGATATCAGTATGGAAATTTGTGATTTCCTTTTATTGAAGATATAAATAGATCTAAGCTATATTTAGACTAAAGTTTGTTTCAGTAGAACAGCATCTAGGGAACCCTTACATACAGTCAAATATTCTTGAAATTGCAAGGAAATATAATGCATTTTTCAAGTGCTTGCAGATTCTTATGTTGTGCATACTTGATACAGGTCATTGTCAATGTCAACTATCATTATAATGACATTTGAAGTTTTTTTTCTAAATTACCTCCCTTATATATACATTTTTCTTCATTTATTTTATTAATAATTAATTCCCTTTACTTTTTAACAATAATTTCTCAGACTGCATTTAATTAACTAACTCCCTTTATTTAACATGAAAAATTCTCTTGTGTAATGATTATTTGTATATTTTTCTTTCAGTGTCAGATACATGTAGTTGCAGCCTGTCTTTGGAAGCTGTTGAAATAACCAAAAAGAGGGCCAAAATGGCCCTATATCGCTCACCTGTTATCATTGCACTTAAGGACAAGAAGGTCAAAAAATCATAATCAAGATCAATCAAAAGAATTATGAGAAAATATAGTTGAAATTTTCTTTAAGTTACTTCAAATAAAATTATCTTCAAATCAGGCCAGTAGTTTCATGCCCGAAGGATTACATCAGAGGAGGATAGGAGCAAAATTTTGACTGATGAAGCCCAAAGGACAGGAACAACAAAAGGAAGAAATTAAAAATAAATCTAAGTTCTCAAAAAAAATATCTAAGTCCAAAGGACAGGAACAACAAAGGGAAGAATTTAACCAAAAAGAAAAAAAAACATTCTTACAGATATGTCAAAATACACCTAAAAATTGGAGGTACCATCCATGTTGTACCACAGAAAAGTGGTCTCGGTTTTTCCCTATGGCCAATAATAAAAAAGTTACTAAATAAGCTATTTATAGTAACATAAAAGGGAAGTAAATGAAAAAAAAAAATATTGTAAGTCAATAAAAGAAGGATCTTCCAAATAAAAACAAGAGCACTGCAATCGACGCAAATGCAGAGCAATATACACAGAAAACAAAGTCATATGACCTTTGACCCCTAAGTGTGACCTTGACCTTGAAGTGAGCCATCCGAAATATGCGCTCTGCACGTCGTTTCGATGAGGTGAACATTTGTGTCAGGTTTCTTTGAAATCCTTTAAGGGGTTCAAGAGTTACAGAGTGGAAAGGAAATTGCTAACCAACAGACATAAAGACAAACGGGCATCGAGGCAATAACATAATATGTCCCTTCGTAAAAACGAATCGATATCTTATGGGGATACAAGTTGTGTGCAAGTTTGGTTAAAATAAAATCATGCAGACAAGGTCAAAATAGCTAATTTTGGCCCTATCAGGGGCCATAACTCTGGAACCCATAATGGAATCTGGCCAGTTCAAGAAAGGAACCAAGGCCTTATGGTGATACAAGTTGTGTGCAAGTTTGGTTAAAATCAAATCATAAACTAGAGCTATCACTAAAGGTGATGAATGTACCCCCCCCCCACCCCCCGCATGCACTGACACAGTACATTGCAATTTGACGCACACAAGATTGCATAATTATTTGGACTGTATGTATATAGACTGTATGTATACAGTATAGTAACAAAAAACAAAGTCCCATAACTATGTAGAATATTTATCTAAAAGAATATAACATGACCATGCACAACTAGGGTTGGTACTGATCACCTATGTGAAGTTTCATTAAATTGTGTGCAAGGGTTTGGTAGATTAGGCACACACAAGATTGCATATGCAGACTGTATGTACATAGTATAGTAACAAAAAAACAAAGTCCCATAACTCTGCAATTTTTTTTTCTAAAAGAACATAACATGCCCCATGCACAACTACTGTGGTACTGATCACTTGTGTGAAGTTTCATTAAATTGTGTAAAGGGGATGAGGTGAGATGTTGCGCACAAGATTGTGTCTATGTATATAGTATAGTAACAAAAAAAACAAAGTCCCATAACTCTGCAATTTTTTTTTCTAAAAGAACCTAACATGCCCCATGCACAACTACTGTTGGTACTGATCACTTGTGTGAAGTTTCATTAAATTCTGTCAAGGGGATAAGGAGAGATGGTGCGCACAAGATTGCGTCTACGGTCAGACAGACAGACAGACGGACGGACGGACGGACGGACGGACAGACAGACAGACAGACAACCTGAAACCAGTATACCCCCTCTAACAACTTTGTTGTCGGGGGGTACAATGAAGCTGCTATTGTGCAGACAAAGTCAAAAAAGCTAATTTTGGCCCTTTCGGGGGCCGTAACTCTGGAACCCGTTATGGGATCTGGTCGATTCAAGAAAGGAACCAAGATCTTATGGTGACACAAGTTTTGTGCAAGTTTGATTAAAACCAAGTCATAAAAGAAGCTGCTATTGTGCAGACAAGGTCAAACAAGAGGGCCATGATGGCCCTATATCGCTCACCTGTTATCATTGCACTTGAGGACAAGAAGGTCCTCAGAAAAAATATCTGTAAGTACCGCACAGTATTATGGCGTTTTTATTTTTAGCAACATGTAAATAAACAATCAGTACTTAGCAATCTCTTTTAAAACAGAAGATATTGGAAGTAAGACCAACAGCTGGCTTGATGGCACAGTAGGTTGAGTGGATAGAAAGGTTATCATTTTGTAGTGACAGTTTTGATGGTTTGAACCTTGCATCCGTCAATTTTTTTATTTTGCATTTAATTTATACACTTTGTGTAAGTTTGTGTTTTTGTCTGGTTTCTAATTTATTCACGAAAGCTTGAAAAAATTAGATCATATTAAAGATGAAGATTATTTAAATATGATTACGTGTTAACAGTGACATATATGTAAGTCAGTGAGCAAGTTAGTACTAGATTAACAAACTTGTGTTGTTTTCGTTGAATCGTATCGGGAAAAAAAGAAATTAAATACACTTTTCAAAATACTATTTTACGGGTCCGGGAATCGAACTCCCGACGAAAAAGTATAAGACGGGTACCATTACCGCTCGGCCAACGAGGAATTACTGTTGGCAGCGTAAACGTTGTGTATTGACTTAAATTTATGCTATTGTTTTGTTTGTTTACATTTCAAAGCGCCTTATTACTGTGCGATACCTATAAGTCCAAAGGACAGGAACAACAAAGGGAAGAAATTTAACTAAAAAGAAAAAAAAATCTTACAACGTATAGGTATGTTAAAATACACCTAAAAATTGGAGGTACCATCCATGTTGTACCACAGAAAACTGGTCTCGTGTTTTCCCTACGGCCAATAATAAAAAAAGTTACTAAAAATAAGCTATTTATAGTAACGTAAAAGGGAAGTAATTAAAAAAAAATAAATATTGTAAGTGGACAAAAGAAAGATCTGCCAAATAAATCTGTTGACATAAATGAAATTTCAGATCAGTATCTTCATTAGTTATGGAGATGTAACAATTTTAATTTGAAATAAAGGGAGGTAATTTGACATAAAATCAGTCCATAGTTATCTACCCTGATTGTCTCAGTCCAACTAATAACAATAATGAAATTTCAAATAAGTCCTGTAAGTACTTACTGATATAAATCGATTTGGATTACCATCAGGGGAGGTAATCAGATATAAAATAACTCTGGAACCTATGATTGGATCTGATTTGTCATGGAATCCAAGATTTCTTGTTGTTGAAGGTATTTTGGAAGTTTGTATCAAATAAAACCATAAATGAAGTCTCCATATGGCTGCAAAAGCCAAAATAGCCAATTTTGGACCTTCAAGGGGCCATAACTCTGGAACCCATTATGGAATCTGGCCAGTTGAAGAAAGGAAGCAAGATCTTGTGGTGATACAAGTTGTGTGCAAGTTTCAATGGTTAAAATCAAATCATAAATGAAGCTGCTATTGTGCAGACAATGTCAAAATAGCTAATTTTGGCCCTTTCAGGGGCCATAACTCTGGAACCCATTATGGGATCTGGCCGGTTCAAGAAAGGAACCGAGATCTTATGGTGACACAAGTTTTGTGCAAGTTTGATTAAATTCAAATCATAAATGAAGCTGCTATTGTGCAGACAAGGTCAAAATAGCTAATTCTGGCCCTTTCAGGGGCCATCACTCTGGAACCCATAATGGAATCTCGCCAGTTCAAGAAAGGAACCGAGATCTTATGGTGATACAAGTTGTGTGCAAGTTTGGTTAAAATAAAATCATAAATGAAGCTGCTATTGTGCATACAAGGTTAAAATAGCTAATTTTGGCCCTTTCAGGGGCCATAACTCTGGAACCCATAATGGAATCTGGCCAGTTCAAGAAAGGAACCAAGATCTTATGGTGATACAAGTTGTGTGCCAGTTTGGTAAAAATCAAATCATAAATAAAGCTGCTATTGTGCAGACAAGGTCAAAATAGCTAATTTTGGCCCTTTCAGGGGCCATAACTCTAGAACCAATAATGGGATCTGGCCAGTTCAAGAAAGGAACCGTGATCTCCTAGTGATACAAGTTGTGTGCAAGTTTGGTTAAAATAAATTCATAAATGAAACCACTATCGTGCAGACAAGAAATTGTTGACGGACGCACGGACACATGACGGACGAAGGGTGATCACAAAAGCTCACCTTGTCACTATGTGACAGGTGAGCTAAAAAGCTAATTTTGGCCATTTCAGGGGCCATAACTCTAGAACCCATTATGGGATCTGATCGGTTCAAGAAAGGAGCAGAGACCTTACGGTGACACAAGTTTTCTGTAAGTTTGATTAAATTCAAATCATAAATGAAGCTGCTATTGTGCAGACAAGGTCAAAACAGCTAACTTTGGCCCTTTCAGGGGCCATAACTCTGGAACCCATGAAGGAATCTGGCCAGGTCAAAAAAGGAACCAAGATCTTATGGTGATACAAGTTGTGTGCAAGTTTGGTTAAAATCAAATCATAAATGAAGCTGCTATTGTGCAGAAAAGGTCAAAAAAGCTAATTTTGGCCCTTTAAGGGGCCGTAACTCTGGAACCCATGATGGAATCTGGCCAGTTCAAGAAAGGAACCAAGATCTTATGATGTTACAAGTTGTGTGCAAGTTTGGTTAAAATAAAATCATAAATGAAACCACTATCGTGCAGACAAGAAATTGTTGACGCACAAAAATAGCAAATTCTGGCCCTTTAAGGGGCAATAACTCTAGAACCCATGATGGGATCCGGCCAGTTTTCGAAAGGAACTGAGATATCATGCCAATACAAGTTTTGTACAAGTTTGATCAAAATGGCTTGTTCACAAGAAATTGTGGACGGACGGACGGACGAAGGACAAAGGGTGATCACATCACTACGTGACAGGTGAGCTAAAAAGAGGCTACATTGTAAATATAAATTATAACAGATCTACTTATGTGTAAGAATAATAAAGAAGCATGATTTGATCAGGTGATCGATTCTGAAACCAACACTTGTTTTGATCATGTGACCTATTCTGAAATCCAGTAACAAGTTTCAATACGCTAAAAAAGTGTGTTCTTGATTCTGCGTGAAAATAGCAACTACTAAGGAATTGCAACGCCACTGATAAGCCGAAAGATTATAGATTTTTTCATTGCCGTGCCTCGACACCGTTGTGGATGTGTATTATGGAGAAACTTTATCAGTCTGCGGCTATCAGTACCGTTTATTAGTAGGCAAATCTATAAATAACATCCTATAGATCCCGATCCGCATTCTGTTAAAATATCTTTTCTGTGCAGGTGTTATTTCTAAAATATTAATTCAGAAAATACAGTGTTGAAATGAAACACTTTTCGCATGTCTAAAAAAATATTTTCAAGAGACATGTTATTTATAAAAATTAATACTATATAAAAATAATAATAAAAAATAAAATAAACTAGAACTGTCACAGGAGTGACTCATACCCCCACTATACGGTCTTGTCACAGAAGAATGGCAACCATAAGAAATCTTAAAAATACTTTGGAGTACTTCATCCTGGGCTTCCACATATAAGTAATACTAGTATAATACTAGTATAGTAATACTAGTAAATATATTAAATCTCTAATATTAGAGATACACTAAAAGTGAATTTAAAAAAGTGTCTTACCGACCCATGTTACCACAGAAAAATGTTTTTACTTTTTACATAGGACTTATAATAAAAAAGTTAGAAAAATACCTAAAATATTGAAAATCTAAAAATAGGATTTCTAAAAATAGACTAATTCCTGGAATTTAAGGGGAAGAAACTCAGTACAAAAGTTAAAAAAGGTTACTTCCCTTTGGCTCTAAGCCAATCAGAATGAGATATAGTGAAAATACATCAAAATTAACCTTAAATTCTAGGTAAAAGGGGACACAATTCAAGAAAAATTAGTGTCAGAGTTATGCACCTTATGTCACATGATGTGGGTGATGAGGTGGAACATCTATCTTAAGTCTGAATCAAATCCATTCAGTAGTAACTGAGATATAGTGAAAATACATCAAAATTAACCTTAAATTCTAAGTAAAAAGGGACATAATTCATGAAAACTTGGTGTCAGAGTTATGCACCTTGTGTCACATGATGTGGGTGATGAGGTGGAACATCTATTTTAAGTTTGAATCAAATCCATTTTGTAATAATTGAGATATAGTGAAAATACATCAAAATCAACCTTAAATTTAAAGTAAAAGGGGACATAATTCATAAAAAAATTATGTCAGAGTTAAGCACCTTATGTCACATCATCTGGGTGATGAGGTGGAACAACTATTTTAAGTTTTAATCAAATCCATTTAGTAATAACTGAGATATAGTGAAAATACAACAAAATTAACATTAAATTCTAAGTAAAAGGGGACATAATTCATGAAAACTTAGTGTCAGAGTTATGCACCTTGTGTCACATGATGTGGGCACATGATGTGGGTGATGAGGTGGAACATCTATTTTAAGTTTGAATCAAATCCATTCAGTAGTAACTGAGATATAGTGAAAATACATCAAAATCAACCTTAAATTCTAAGTAAAAAGGGGCATAATTCATAAAAAAATGGTGTCAGAGTTATGCACCTTGTGTCACATGATGTGGGTGATGAGGTGGAACATCTATTTTAAGTTTGAATCAAATCCATTTAGTAATAACTGAGATATAGTGAAAATACAACAAAATTAACCTTAAATTCTAAGTAAAAGGGGACATAATTCATGAAAACTTGGTGTCAAGAGTTATGCACCTTGTGTCACATGATGTGGGTGATAAGGCTGAACATGTATTTTAAGTTTGAAACAAATCCATTTGGTAATAACTGAGATAATAGATTTCGGGACGCGACGGGACGGGACGGGACGCGATGGGACGCGACAAAACTGACTCCTATATACCCCCCTCAAACATGTTTGGTGGGGGTATAAAAAACAGTGTTTTACTTGAAATAGAATAGGTAGAAAAATTCATTACTTATTCGTCAGTTAGAATTTATGACTTACTTGGTTCCGGGGGAAATTAATCTGATCTTTTATAATTATCATATTATCTAATCTATTAATCGGCAGTAGATTTTTCTCTCACTGTCTGAATTCGTAAAATCAACTATGAACAGATTACTAGGGTTACTACTATTAAGAACATTTTAAAGCTTAAAGGCATATTTATGTACTTGGTCGGACCGTCCTTATTCGCGATTGTATATTATGTATAATTATATATTCTGATCTCGAAATCGGCTGAAAATCAAATTGTCCACACAAGTTGCACAAAAATGAATTGAATTTCAAATAGTTACTAGAATTTAATACACAATTGTACGGTGCATATCCATATCGGCGGACTCTGCGAAATATGCTTTATCGGCGGTTTCTTGCGTCGGCACTGGCAACCGGCGATTCTTTGCTATGAACAGGTTGGCATTATAAAAAAGTCAGATATACACACCAGCTATAATGTCTCCAGATAGTCATAAGCATAGAGCCTCTCTGTGCGTAATGCAGAGAGCCTGCCTGTGCATAAAAAAAAAAAAAAAAAAAAAAAAAATGGAATGCAGAGAGACCGCCGGTGCCCCAACAAAACCGAAAGTAAGGGGTTTTGAAAAATTCCATTTACATTTCTGCCTATTTGTCTTTATTTGGAAGAATATTGATAAATGAATACAAATAGTGCGCTTGGTATGTATGATATCAAAGCAAAAACTTGTTAAAGACTGCGAAAAAAGTTGAGCTAGTGTTCCATGTAGGTACACCATCAACACATTTCATTGATTTGCGAGCAAAATCGCTGATAATTAAAAAGTAAACCTTACAAAACATAGAAAAGACATTCTAATGTTCCATGCTCTACTTAGTTTTGAGCAGCATACCTATGATCATGGATGGCAGCTCAATTTTTCGCCTCCCATACCAACCTGGGCACTGTTTATAGTAAAGAATAGCCGGTGCCGACACAAAGAAACCGCCGATATAGCAGATTTCGCAAAGAGTCCGTCGATATGGATATGCACTGAGAATTGGAGAGAGCATCCTGAATATACATGTCATCTAGGGAAGGTTTGTATCCATGGAGATGTTGTCAAAAGTTATGGCATCAGAATCTTGCGGGCATGCAGTAATTTCAATAGCAACCACCACGCCACCGCAAATCAGGGAGACATTTTTTTACTTTTTCCAGAAATCCGACCTCACTATTATAGGGCCCATAGAAACGCGCTTATTCTGGATAAGTACAGCATTTCCCAAACTGAACATGTGCCTGATTCTTTAGTCTAAAGATCAGAACATTATGTATATGACGTGTTTAACATATAATGTTTGGGAAATCCTTGAGAAAAAAAACAAGAGGGCCATGATGGCCCTATATCGCTCACCTGTTATCACTGTACTGGAGGACAAGAAGGTCCTCAGAAAAAATATCTATGTCCAAAGGACAGGAACAACTAAGGGAAGAAATTAAACCAAAAAGAAAAAAAAATTCTTACAAGGTACAAATATGTCAAAATACACCTAAAAATTGGAGGTACCATCCATGTTGTATCACAGAAAAGTGGTCTCGGTTTTTCTCTATGGCCAATAATAAAAAAGTTACTCAAAACAAGCTATTTATAGTAACGTAAAATGGAATTAATTAAAAAAAAAAAAAATGATTGTAAGTTAACAAAAGAAGGATCTGCCAAATAAATCTGTTGACATAAATGAAATTTCAGATCAGTATCTTCATTAGTTATGGAGATATACCCATTTTAATTTGAAATAAAGGGAGGTAATTTGACATAAAATCAGTCCATAGTTATCTACCCTCATTGACTCAGTCCAACTAATGACAATAATGAAATTTCAATAAGTCCTGTAAGTACTTACTGATATAAATCCATTTTGATTACAATCAGGGGAGGTAATCAGATATAAAATAACTCTGGAACCTACTAATGGAACTGATTTGTCATGGAATCCAAGATTTATTGTTGTTGAAGATATTCTGGAAGTTTGTATCAAATGAAACTATAAATGAAGTCTCTATATGGCTGCAAAGGCCAAAAAAAACAATTTTGGACCTTTAAGGGGCCATAACTCTGGAACCCATGAAGGAATCTGGCCAGTTCAAGAAAGGAACCAAGATCTTGTAGTGATACAAGTTTTGTGCAAGTCTAAAATGAAGCTGCTATTGTGCAGACAAGGTCAAATAGCTAATTTTGGCCCTTTCAGGGGCCATCACTCTGGAATCCATTATGGGATCTGGCCAGTTCAAGAAATGAACCGAAATCTTATGGTGACACAAGTTGTGTGCAAGTTTGATTAAATTCAAATCATAAATGAAGCTGCTATTGTGCAGACAAGGTCAAAATAGCTAATTCTGGCCCTTTCAGGGGCCATCACTTTGGAACCCATAATGGAATCTGGCCTGTTCAAGAAAGGAACCAAGATCATATAGTGAAACAAGGTGTGTGCAAGTTTAGTTAAAATAAAATCATAAATGATTTTGTTTGTTTGTTTTGGGTTTAACGCCATTTTTCAACAGTATTTCAGTTATGTAACGGCGGGCAGTTAACCTAACCAGTTTTCCTGGATTCTGTACCAGTACATACCTGTTCTCCGCAAGTAACTGCCAACTTCCCCACATGAATCAGAGGTGGAGGACTAATGATGTCAGACACAATGTCGTTTATCAAATAGTCACGGAGAACATACGCCCCGCCCGAGGATCGAACTCACGACCCCGCGATCCGTAGACCAACGCTCTTACCTACTGAGCTAAACGGGCGGGTCAAAATCATAAATGAAGCTGCTATTGTGCAGACAAGGTCAAAATAGCTAATTCTGGCCCTTTCAGGGGCATTAACTCTGGAACCCATCATGGAATCTGACCAATTCAAAAAAGGAACCAAGCTCTTATGGTGATACAAGTTGTGTGCAAGTTTGGTTAAAATAAAATCATAAATGAAACCACTATCATGCTGACAAGAAATTATTGACGGACGCACGAGACACACGGACTGACGACGGACGACAGGTGATCACAAAAGCTCACTATGTGACAGGTGAGCTGAAAAAACGAAGAAAAAATTCATTCCCAGATTTTTTTTATCAAAAACACCATTATACGCTGATCAAACTGGTATTTATCTGCAGGAAAATTATCGTTTAATGTAAAGAGTGCACTAAATACTGTTATAATTGCGCGTACATATCGCGGGCTTAGCGCAAAACGGTTGTAACTTATATGAAATAAAGAAGGAGTTACCACCGTTTTGCGCTAAGCCCGCGATATACGTATTTTATCATTTTTCAGACCAAGTAATTTTTGCAATGGGAAGTGATCCGCCATTCCACGATGATTACTTGCCGCAGGTGCCCGTTATATTTTGGCCTCATTTTCTTGGTAATTATCCCTGCAGATGTACATTTATGTTACCAGTTTAATCACAGGAGTCTGAAATTCTATCAATAAGACCATAGAAGTCTATCTTTACAGAAAATACCCCCTACATATAAAATAAACACCAGGAATGAAACGTCAAAAACCCAGGGTCCCCTGAAAATACGCACGGAACACAGGGTGATCACAATTTAGCGAGCGTAGTTAAGAAATAACACTAAAATACACCTACCACACTCGACAGCATTCAAATCTTATACACTTTACAAGAGTAATTAGACATTTTCTGAGGTTTTCTGAGATTTTCAGCTGTCGCCGAAGCCATTCGCTGACGTCACAACAACAACAACAATTACAGCGCCGATATAAAGATAAAATACTTATTTTATCCTTTAAAATTTGTACATCAAGTAAATAAGTATTAGAATATTTATATGTTTACATCAGTCTATAATATCCCCTAGATTCCTTTTGCAATAAAAAGATAATTTACAAAATTTGATTGGGAAAACCCGTAAAGGGAGGTTACTCTTGGGATAATCCATTTTACGATGCAGTGGAATATCTTTTCAGTAGTAAAATTTGATACTTGGTATACAATGACTTTTTTATATGAATACAGCAATATGAAAATGTCTGTTATGTAATTTGAAGGTAAGTCAGTACGGGAATTGCTACTTTCTAATTTTATCCCGGCGCTGTAATTGTTGTTATTGTTGTGACGTCAGCGAATGGCTTCGGCGACAGCTGAAAATCTCAGAAAACCTCAGAAAATGTCTGATTACTCTTGTAAAGTGTATCAGATTTGAATGCTGTCGAGTGTGGTAGGTGTATTTTAGTGTTATTTCTTAACTACGCTCGCTAAATTGCGATCACCATTGTGTTCCGTGCGTATTTTCAGGGGAGCCTGGGTTTTTGACGTTTCATTCCTGGTGTTTATTTTATATATATAGGGGGTATTTTTTGAAAAGATAGACTTCTATGGTCTTATTGATAGAATTTCAGACTCCTGTGGTTTAATGTATTTCATCTATCTGAGGGTGCAAATGGTTTCTGATGGTGATATTCGAAGGCAGAACCACCAGAAATCTTGTTCTTTTTCCACAGGCATTTTGTATCCTAATTTACTCGAACCTAACTGTACATGCCAGTTTGGTAGGTTAATTGATATGACAAATCACGGTTTTCATAGTGTTTAATGTATTTCTTATATTATGATATTGATAGTTTGAAATACAGGTGTATATTAAATAACCTAAAATTGAAACAGACAATGTTATTTAGATCAACAAACATAACAAACAATATGAATAATAATATCATCATATGTCATGTATGTTTTTTAAGAAAACAGTTACTGAATTTTAGCAATAGTTGGAATGGAAAATGATAGATCTATAAAAATATTTTTTACAGATGTTTGTGTGTTAACTTATGACGACTTCTTATTAAAATGATGCTTATTTGTAACAAAAACATTCCTGACTTTTTTAATTGATAAGTATTGTACACATAAGAAAACATAGCCTAGTTTTTTTCAATGTCAGTTCAAGGAAATCTTGTTCCTTTAAACTTTCACATAGTGGAATATTTTGACTTTCTTTCCAAACTTTCATAAAGTGTTACAAAGTTTGCCTGTTTTTGTTAGACTGTCAAGAACACATAATGTCAGGACATAGAGTGCAAACAGAAGTATTGAAGAAATAGAAATACATTGTATAGCTTTATCTTTTTCATTTTATCAAACCTGGCAATGAAAGGTTCTTGTCTGTCGATGAACAACTGCTATTGAACAAGACTAGATTTTTTTTATCTTTACCTTTTGAACAAAAAATAGAAGTGTATTGAACACAAAGTTAATAAATTTTATTGTTGTGCACTGTAAAAGTTGTAACCACTCCATTTCTTGCCACGCACAAGTGCATTACACAATGCCTGCATGTACTTCCCTGACCAGCTGACATGAATGGGTTACATCAAGTCTTGAAACTGCAAAGCACTGCCCCATAAGTCCCCTCAGTACTTTGATTAATATATACAATAGTTGCAGTTTTTTTCCATTAATTGCTGCTTTATAAATCAGAACACTTCAGGTTCATGTTTATTAATGATTATAATTTAAATTATAAAATGAGTTATGATATTTTTTTATTAATTTTATTATATTTAGATTAACAAGAGCTCGTCGGACACAAAATGCCCCCCTTGATGCATTCAGTAATTGCACAAGGAACAGAAATTATTTGCTCACTGTAAACAAAAGTTCTACTGTTCTGGTTCAATGTGACATTGACCTTTGACCTTTCAGTTTTGGTACAGAGAAGTTAGAGTATGTACAGTTGTTTGACCTGTCTTACCCTGTGGCAGTCCTAGAAGATGTTACCATTATGATTAAATGCAAGGGGTATTATGCTTTTTATATATTAAACAGATTCCTCAAAGCTTTTATATGCTGTATGACTACATACTTGATTCTGAAATAATTGTACAAGTCAGCTATAAGACTGACATTCCTGACATGATGTGAACCTTCTGGACTTAATGTCAGCCTGGCATAAACATTTCTTTCCTGTAGCATTGTGTATTCCTCAATTTACTAGGAACATATCTCCATTAAAGATAATGCTGATAGATATGTTTTAGTAATAAATGTGTGATAGCTTTGTATAATGTAAATACTTTAAAAATAGAATGAAAATGTACTTTGATAACAAACATTGAAATACAAATTGATCAGTATATTGTATCAGTCAGTAAAACATGAAGTACATTTTCATCTTTATATTAAGAACAAGAGGACCATGATGGTCCTTAATCGCTCACCTGTCCCCACATGACTCAGTTTTGAACTGAGTATGACGTCGTTTTTTCTATTATTTGACACAGTTACCTAGTTTTTGAGCTCATGTGACCCAGTTTTGAACTTGACCTAGATATCATCAAGATAAAAATTCTGACCTATTTTCATGGAGATCCATTGAAAAATATGGCCTCTAGAGAGGTCACAAGGTTTTTCTATTATTTGACCTATTGACACAGTTTTTGAAGGCACATGACCCAGTTTTGAACTTGACCTAGATATCAAGGTGAACATTCTCAGCAACTTTCATAAGATCTCATGAAAAATATGGCCTCTAGAGAGGTCACAAGGTTTTCTATTTTTATACCTACTGGCCTAGTTTTTGACTGCACGTGACCCAGTTACGAACTTGATGTAGATATCATCAAGATGAACATTCAGACCAACTTCCATACAGATCCCATGAAAAATATGGCCTCTAGAGAGGTCACCAGTCTTTTTTATTATTTAACCTACTGACCTAGTTTTTGAAGGCACGTAACCCAGTTTCGAACTAGACCTAGATATTATCAAGGTGAACATTCTGACCAATTTTCATGAAGATCCATTCAAAAGTATGGCCATTAGAGAGGTCACAAGGCTTTTCTATTTTTAGACCTATTGACCTAGTTTTTGACCGCAGTTTCGAACTTGACCTAGATATCATCAAGATGAACATTCAGACCAACTTTCATACAGATCCCATGAAAAATATGGCCTCTAGAGAGGTCACAAGGTTTTTTTGTTATTTGACCTACTGACCTAGTTTTTGTCCGCATCTGACCCAGTTTCAAACTTGACCTAGATATCATCAAGGTGAACATTCTAACTAAATTTCATGAAGATCCATTGAAAAATATGGCCTCTAAAGAGGTCACAAGGATTTTCTATTTTTAGACCTGTCATAGAGGGCCCTTATCATTCAAAGGGTGTTGGGGATATGACTTGAGCTCACAGGCGGTACTTGTTGATTTTTGTAGTCTTTGGGAAATTAGCTTGGTTTGAGCTCCTGTGAGATTCTATCGAGTGTTATAAAAGGGACCTCATTTTGACAGACTTAAAAGTCTCCGTCTTCAGACTTGACCTTCAAATAATTTTTCAAACCACAGCTAAAACACAGTGTAACTGTTTTTTGATCTTTAATTTAAGTTTTCCTTCCAGTTAATAACAATCATCAAGTTTTTAACATAGTTCCAGTAAATAATATAATATCTGCAATGTTAAAGTTCCAACAATTCACGAAAAGCCTGTGTTCTGGGACTTGGATCAACTCAGTGACTAAACGAGAGATGCGCCTTTACTCTTTTATTTCTCTAGATATAGCGATTCTCTGCAAATAAAAACATACAAACAACATTCATACAACGCTCACCAATTATACATATACTCATATAAACAACAGATGTACTTTTGAACATACTTCACATCAACAAAGCTTGCACTATCCAATCATTCAGAAAATAAAATTTAAAGTCTATATATTCATTTTATGTTATTTAACAAATTCAATATCATAACTTCGAGTTCAATAATTACGCTTTGAATAAATTAACAGTATTTAGTTACCGAATTTGGTCTCTTACTCATCAAGTCTCATCAGAATAATTAATGTCCACAGTTAACGTTCAGTTCAGTTAACGTTTCAAAGTCTGGGCGGAAGTATAAACAAGTATGACGTTGACGTCAATGAACGCCGCAAATTATCACGTGGCTGAAGACGCCAAACAGACGTCAAATAAATAGCGTCAGATACAATAAATATTAGAAACTACATTTATGTTTCTAACAGTCCCCACTATGAAATTACATACATTTCATAACAAATAAACTTTTCAAAAAATTACACTTCCATGCTTTATCAATAATCAATAATTCTTAAGTTGATGACATATTTCACGTAATTAGTTAATCTATGCAAGGTGCGCGAAATCTAACCAAAAACAATTATCTACGCTTCATAAAGACAATTCCTAAGTAGCGCATTTATAACAATTTGTACAACAAAACTTGGCTCTTACTTGTTTGTTATAATTATTATTTAGCTTCGAAAAAAGTTAGGATCAAATTTACATTGAAGCCTCAAGAAGACACAGTTTAGTAACTGGCCTAATCAATTGACCTGATTTAGTTCTGATCACACAGCTTCTAACTAGGCCATCTCTACCAAGATTCACGTCAACCACTCGGGCTAGTGGCCACTGTCCTCTGGGAACGTTGTCAACGGCAACAAGAACTACATCATCTTTCTTCAGGTTTACAGTTTTACGTTGCCATTTCTGACGTTTCTGAAGTAGTGGTAAGTATTCTCTCAACCATCGTTTCCAAAATACATCTGCGAGATACTGCACTTGTCTCCACCACCGTTTTGCGTATATATCTTGCTTCTTAAAGATACCAACAGGTAAGCACTGGTTTGATTTCATTAGCAGTAGCATACTCGGCGTTAATGCTGGTGGGTCTCTGGGATCACTGCTAACGGGTGTCAAAGGTCTGTCATTTAGTATTTTCTCTGTTTCAGCCATTAATGTAAGCAGCTGCTCGTCGTTAAGTAGTTGTTCTCGGACGAGAGATTTCAATATAACTCTAGTAGAACGAATTAAACGTTCCCATGCTCCTCCCATATGGCTTGCGTTCGGAGGGTTGAAATGCCATTCAATGTCGTTCTGAGCAAAAAATCCACTGAGTTTGGACTGGTTCCATAGCTGCAATGATTTTCGTAGTTCAGTTTCACCTCCAACAAGATTGGTTCCATTATCACTGAAGACTTTCCGTGGGCGTCCACGTCGACTTTGAAAGCGTTGAAAGGCAGATATGAAGGAATCAGTAGATAGACTGTGAGCAATTTCAAAATGTACCGCACGCGACGTTAGGCACGTGAAAATACAACCATAACGTTCTCGTGCACGAGCTGTCTTCACAATAAATGGTCCGAAATAATCGATTCCAATATGGGAAAATGGTGGCATATCCGGTGTCGTCTGCTCGTCAAGCAAGGGCGCCATCTGTTGGGTCATTAACGGTGTATGTTGTCGTCTGCATGGGATGCAACCTCTCAAAATACTCTTCACTGCGCTAGGTCCGTGTAGAATCCAATATTTCTCACGTGACATAGAAAGTACATGCTCTTTTCCAACGTGACCATTATGTTCGTGGATATGTTTTATTATTAGTTTTGTTACATGGTGTTTGCTAGGTAGTACGACTGGATATTTACTTGGATATTCGCATTGTAAGCGTCCTTGTACTCTGATCAGATCATGGTGTATAATCGGGTTCAAAGATGCTAAACAACTGTCTTTTCTTACAGAATTCCCATTTTGTAGACATATTCTCTCATCGGTAAACGACGTACGTTGAACCAACGCTAATATGGTATGTTCCGCCATGTTGAGTTCATTGGTGCTTAAGTCACCTTCACTCAGTCCCAAGGTGTGGTTTAAGTGTTTACGTCTGCAGTATGCCTTATATCTTAGTAACCAAGCAACGGCCCTTCTCAGCTTCGTCCAACTGGAGTATCTATCTATTATACTTTGAATGGTTTCAACTGCACTAGTTGTGTTGACGACAACCTCTTTTTTCAGCTCAGTGTCGTCGTCGTCTAATTCAGGTTTAGTTAGGTGGCTTGGCCAATGGCTTTCATCTTTCTGAAGGAATTCAGGTCCATGCATCCAAAATTTCATTGTCTTAAATCACTGGCATGCATTCCTCTAGAAGCGACGTCTGCTGGATTGGAAGCCGTATCTACGTGTCTCCATTGGTCTCGTGACGTCACATCATGAATTTCACTTACCCTATTTCCAACAAAGGTTTTGAATCTCCGGGTTTCGTTTTTAATATATCCAAGGATAATCATAGAATCTGTCCAGAATGTCACACTGTCAATGTCTATTTCTAGTTCGTCTGCTACTAGCGTATAAAGCCGGGAAGCGACAACTGCTCCTGAAAGTTCAAGTCTTGGAATAGATGTCTGTTTTATTGGCGCTAGTCGTGATTTTCCAGCAACCAGAGAGCATGAAATCAGGTTCTTTTCATCTTTTAATCTCAAGTACACGCATGCGCCGTAACCAAGTTGAGAACTGTCGCAGAATACATGTAGCTGGACATTCTTTAAGGTTCCAAAGTCCTGTGGTTTAAAACATCTTCTCACAGAGACAGATTCTAAATATGGAAGAGTATCTAACCATTGTTTCCACTCGTACGTATCTTTTTCAGGGATAGGATCGTCCCATGAAAGCTTCTGTCTACATAGGTTTTGTACTATAGCTTTTGCACGTAGAGTTACTGGTGCTACCAGTCCAAGGGGATCGAATATGGAACTGACGATGGAAAGGATGCCACGTCTTGTTATTGGCTTTTCACTTACTTTCACTTTAAATTTGAGTTCATCTTTCTCTACATTCCACTGAACACCGAGGGCACGATCTACTGGCAAACTGTCGCTCTTGCTAAGATTCATTATAGATGGCGCTCGTTCTGACTCTGGGATAGATTCAACGACATCTCTCTTATTGCTGAGCCATTTCGTCAGACGAAATCCTCCTCTCCTTAACAATGACTGTAAGTCTGCGGCTAACTCGATTGCTTTCTCATCAGAAGAAACTGATTTTAAGCAGTCGTCAACGTAAAAGTTCCTTTTAACGGTGGTGATTACCTCTGGTTTATACATATGTGCGTTATCCGTCGCTGTTCGTATTAATGCATATGCTGTGCAACTTGGGGATGAGGTCGCGCCAAATAGGTGAACCAGCATCTTATAGCATCTAGGTTGTTGAGTCATGTCCCCTTCAGGCCACCATAGAAACCGTAGGGCATCACAATCTAAATCTTCGACACGGACCTGATGAAACATAGCCTCGATGTCGGCTGCTATAGCAACGGGCTCTTGACGAAATCTGATTAAAACGCCAACCAAGCTGTTCATAAAGTCGGTCCTTGTAGAAGTTGACTATTTAGGGAAATTCCTTTGTATTTGGCGGCACAGTCAAATACAACTCTCACTTTTCCGGCTTATTAGGATTCGTCACAGGATGATGGGGTAAGTACCACACGCGGTTACTATCAGATTCAATGTGTGTTACTTTCCTGTGCATGTCCTTTCTGGATATAGTCAGTTACTGATGCTGTGTACATTTTATGCAGCTCTTGATCTCGTGCTAACTTCCTCTTCAAATGTTCGAGTCGCGCATGCGCAAGAGTCAAGTTGTTAGGCATTACTGCTTTCTCGTCACGCCATGGTAATTTCAGTTTGTAATGTCCATTTTCATATCTCAACGAAGAGTTCATAGTGTTTAAAGCTTTCTTGTCTTCTAGAGACATTGAATTTCTTTCTACTTTCACTTTGTCATCAAAGTCCGTAGTCCACATTTTCTCAAGTTGTTGTTGTAACAATACATCAGCTGACTGCTGAAAATTTACATTAGCTGATTTCTGTGTTGTAGTGTCTGTAACAGGTCCACGCACTGCCCAGCCTAGTTGAGTTTTAATGGCGTAGGGTTGATCATGGCGGCCTGAACGCACTTCTAAGGGTATATGTGCCTGTGGTGCATCTGTTCCAATAAGAAGCATCACAGAGCTAGAGTCAATTTCAGGGATTTCTATCTTATATAAATATGGTAGATCTCTGATGTCAGCGTTTCTCGCAGCAGATCTAGTTGATACTGGAAGAGATTTTACTGACCAAACTTTTCTCAACGTAACGTCGTTACCACCTGACGCCGGTTGCACGTGCAGCTCAACTTCCTGTCCTTCGACGATAATACCGGAAGAGCTTGCTGTAGACATCTTGAACGTCACAGGTTTAGAGGTTAGGTTCAGCATTTTCAACAAGCGTTCATCACATAATGTCTGGTCAGCTCCCTCGTCAAGCAAAGCATAAGTCTTGCAGTATGTCCCACTTTTACCTCTAACAAGTACAGGTATTATACCTAAACAGTTCTTCACACAAGATCCGCTTTTAGTTGCGCAATTTACGACGGATTGTTGATTTGTGTGATCAGATTTACTATCTACCCAACTATGTAAAAGAAAGTGGTGTCTAGATTTACATTCTGTTACATTGCACCCAGTAGGTTTTCTACAAACGTTAGAAAAATGTTTGCCCTTTAAACAATTGAAACAAAGTCTGTTCTTTTTTACAAACTGTTCCCTGTCATTTAAATTCATGGCTGTAAATTTCGTACATGAAGCTAAATCTTTACAACTACCTGAACAACAATAGCACTTACGTGACGGCTTATACATAGAATTGTTTACTGCACTATTCGTAGCAAAACTGACAGCATTATTTCTACGAGGTGCAGGACTTGGCTTTGACTTAAAGGTTCGATCTTCAACAATCTTACCATGACTCTTCTCATTTGCAAGGTCAAGGCCAAATAGGGAAGTGGCGATTCGAGCCTTTTCTTCTACAAATTTCACTAGATCTGAAAAGCCCGGTTCCCTACCAGACTCAGTAATTGAGTGTGCAATATCTACCCATTTACCGCGGACGTGCATAGGCAAACGTCTAACAATGCGACGTAAGTTGTCTGTGTTATCTATATCTGACTTAAATCCTAACTGAGACAAAATAATTTCACATTTTCTCATCTCAAGTGCTAAATCTGAAAGACCATTAGTGTCAGATGCCTTTAAGGAATGACCATTAACAATTTTATCTACATAAGTTCTAGCAATGTTATGTGGCCTACCGTACCGTGAGTACAAAATGTCTCTTGCTCGTTTATAACCTTCACTTGGACTCAGTAGTACACAGTCTTCTATTGCACTCTTTGCCTCTCCGTCACAGTATTGTATCAAGTAACTAAGTCGTAACCTGTCGTCACGAACTTTACAGTCAATGTTTGTTTCAAAGTTATTCACAAATTTGCAGTATTCCAATGTTGAACCGCTGAATCTCAGGAGCTCCGGCTTTGGTAAGTTGAATCCTTCTTGTAACGTATTTGCCAGCAACTGAAAAGCTGATTCTATGCTAGTGTCTGTATTTCTCAAAACATTAGTGTCTGTATTTCTCAAAACGCTCGTGACTACATTCTCAGATGGATGTGCATTCTGATTCATTGATCCATTCTTACGTTGCTCCGTTACCAAATGAGTGTTGTTAGGTGTATTTATAATTACACAGTCGTCGTGTGCACTTCTTATGTTCTTATCAGACTGTTCATGACCGGAAGTGAAATCATTTACTGTCCTGTCGTCTGCTTCACATATGACGAATCTTGCACGTGCTCACCAGTTTCTTCCTCCAATGCCTCGTGCCAGACCGATTCTTCAATACGCGCTTGCTCTAATTCACACTGATATTCAAGTTCTTGCTGTTTAATTTCTATTTCTTTGCGCGCCAGTTCAAGCTCGTGTTTTTTTCTAAGAGAATTTAACTTTTGCTCAGCAATCAAACGTTTAGCTTTGGAACTCGCAAGTTTCGTTTTACACGTTGATGACGCATTGCTACAAATTTCGTCATTTTCATTATACTGGTTCGATGACTTCCATTGTTCATATCTCTCCTGAAACTCTGTGAAATTATTATGATAACACTCATAGGATTGTTCTAGATTTTCACAATCGGCGGGTTCGTCACATAAGTCTAGGCACTCTAAATGTATGTTCTTGAAAGCGTTGAATTTATCGCACAGTTTCACATACAAGTTTTCAACAAGATCATCATTATCATGAGAAATCATGTATTGCTCCAACTCCTTATACAGTTTCGTCAGTTGCGCACATTGTGCTGACCTTGACCGCTTAAGTCCTTGAAAGGTTTTATTTTCAGAGTCTGTCATCTTGTATCCAATGGTATCGTCACTGTTTCTTCAGTGGATCTACATCAACCGCTGGATTCGAGCATTCGATTATTCGACTATTCGAGAATTGTTCTGGGACTTGGATCAACTCAGTGACTAAACGAGAGATGCGCCTTTACTCTTTTATTTCTCTAGATATAGCGATTCTCTGCAAATAAAAACATACAAACAACATTCATACAACGCTCACCAATTATACATATACTCATATAAACAACAGATGTACTTTTGAACATACTTCACATCAACAAAGCTTGCACTATCCAATCATTCAGAAAATAAAATTTAAAGTCTATATATTCATTTTATGTTATTTAACAAATTCAATATCATAACTTCGAGTTCAATAATTACGCTTTGAATAAATTAACAGTATTTAGTTACCGAATTTGGTCTCTTACTCATCAAGTCTCATCAGAATAATTAATGTCCACAGTTAACGTTCAGTTCAGTTAACGTTTCAAAGTCTGGGCGGAAGTATAAACAAGTATGACGTTGACGTCAATGAACGCCGCAAATTATCACGTGGCTGAAGACGCCAAACAGACGTCAAATAAATAGCGTCAGATACAATAAATATTAGAAACTACATTTATGTTTCTAACACCTGCGCGGGAAAATCCCAATGGATTTTGAATTACAAAGCTAAGTTAAAAATGTTCCTTCAAAGTTAAATAGGCAGACTAAAATATAAGTCATTGATATGTCTCTATTTCTGGCAAGAGATGCCAGGAACTTTTTAAAACATCTTTACACTTTTGTGTCTAAAACTTAACTCCCTGAATAGCAGCAAAAACTGCATGATCAAGATTTGCAAATAAACTAGAAATGTGTCCATGGGACACAGATGCCCCCACTACATGACATTAAAATGACAATTTTTTCTCAGGTCAGGGGCCAGAACTCCTACAATACCGAATGAATCCGGATGCGAAACCCCAGGTGCACAACTGCACATGCTGACCAACATTCCTGTAAACTTTGGTGACTCTAGGTCAAATACTTTTGGAGCTAAAACGACATAACATTAAAATGACCCATTTTTAACTAAGTCAGTGGCTATAACTCCTACATGACTGAATGAATCCGGATGCGAAACCCCAGGTGCACAACTGCATATGCTGACCAACATTTCTGTAAACTTTGGTGATTCTAGGTCAAATACTTTTGGAGCTATGCGCGACACAACATTAAAATGACCAATATTTTACTAAGTCAGGGGCCATAACTCCTACACGACTGGATGAATCCGGACGCGAAACCCCAGGTGCACAACTGCACATGCTGACCAACATTCCTGTAAACTTTGGTGATTGTAGGTCAAATACTTTTGGAGCTATGCACGACACAACATTATAATGACCAATTTTTTACTAAGTCAGGGGCCATAACTCCTACATGACTGGATGAATCCGGACGCACACCCCAGGTGCACAACTACACATGCTGACCAACATGCCTGTTAAGTTTTGTGACTCTAGGTCATATACTTTTGGAGCTAGGCGCGACACAACATTAAAATGACCAAATTTTACAAAGTCAGGGGCCATAACTTCTACATGACTGAATGAATGCGGACGCAAAACCCCAGGTGCACAACTACACATGCTGACCAACATTCCTGTAAAGTTTTGTGACTCTACGTCAAATACTTTCAGAGCTACGCACGACACAACATTTTCGGACGGACGGAAGAATGGACGGACAAGAGCAAATCTACATGCCCCCCCCCCCCCCCACAAAGTGGTGGGGGCATAAAAATTAACCAATGAAAAGAAATATACTTTTATCAGTAGCCAATCAAATTTAAGCTTGAATGGGCCTGGATGACCCTCTCACATCTAAAGTCATAAACTAATACCATTATTCAATATTCAAATTATATCTACATGACAACAAGCTTATTAAAGATACCTGGTGATAGCAGACACACACATTTATGATAATTGCAATCAGCAGTTCTGGACAGGTAATGCCAGATGTCACATATCTGCACATAAAAGTGCCAATATCTTGTCATATAGCTTGGCTTCACATTTTGTTTGCATATTATCTGCATAATAAATGGTCACAAGCAAAAGTTTACGGACGGACAGATGACAGACGCTGCGCGACCACAGAAGCTCACCTTGTCACTTTGTGACATGTGAGACAAAAATGACAACAATTATATTCAAATGCTTTGACGCTGATTTTATGTTGATTACTTAGAAAGTGTGTGAATTAATATTTTAAGGTATTTCAGAACTTGAAGACAATGGTTAGTGCAGAAGGGACATGAAAGTATTGATAAAAGTAACAGATATAAATAAGGTAAACTATTGTGATAACAAGAGATCACAGAGTGATCTTGGCACCCACCAATGTGCCATTTTTGAGTGTTCCAAATTTCAAGACTTATTGACTAGCTCAAGGTCAAATTTCATTTCCGTAAACAACACTGTGCATGTGGTCCAAATTCAAAAGCTGTAGCTTGAGGGATGTGAAAGTAGCTCACTAGATCAATTTCAAGGACAATGTTCTTTGTACACAAAACTATGCATGTGCATCAAATTTGAAGGCTGTAGTTTGAGAAATTTGAAAGTAGGTCACTAGGTCAATCTTAAGGTCAAAGTTTATTTCGGTACACAAAACTATGCATGTGGTCCAAATTTGAAGGCTGTAGCTTGAGAAATGTGAAAGTAGGTCACTAGGTCAAAATCAAGGTCAAATTTCATTTCGAAACACGAAACTATGCATGTGGTCCAAATTTGAAGCCTGTACCTTCAAAAATGTGGAAGTAGGTCACTAGGTCAATCTCAAGGTCAAAGTTTTTTTCAGTGCACAAAACTATGCATGTGGTCCAAATCTGAAGGCTGTAGCTACAGAAATGTGAAAGTAGGTCACTAGGTCAAAATCAAGGTCAACTCATGTCAAGGTTCATCTTGCCACTCAAAACCATACATGCGGTCTAAATTTTAATGTTGTAGGTTATTGACAAGAAGATTTTAAAAGCTTTACCCTATATAAGTCTATATGAACCATGTGATCCCCAGGGCGGGGCCATATTTGACCCTAGGGGGATAATTTGAACAAACTTGGTAGAGAACCACTAGGTGATGCTACATTACAAATACCAAAGCCCTGGGCTTTGTGGTTTGGACAAGAAGATTTTCAAAGTTTTTCCCTATATAAGTCTATGTAAACCATGTGACCCCCGGGGCAGGGCCATATTTGACTCTAGGGGGATAATTTGAACAATCTTAGTAGAAGACCACTAGATGATGTCACATATAAAATATCAAAGCCCTAGGCCCTGCAGTTTTGAACAAGAGGTTTTTCAAAGTTTTTCCCTATATAAGTCTATATAAACCATGTGACCCCCGGGGCGGAGCCATATTAGACCCCAGGAAAATAATTTGAACTAGAAAATGCTTTTGTAAAAAAGTGCATGTCTCCCCCAATGCAAAGTCCTATAGGCAAGAAGTCAATAGGGGTCAGGAGCGAAAGTCAAAGAGACACTGATGGTTGGCTGCAATAGGGATCATCTACTTGGCATGTCCAGTCATCACGCTAAATTTCAACACTCTTGGCCTAGTGGTTCTCAAAGCACTGTTCAGGCTCCTGTGACCTTGACCTTTGGTCAAGTGACCTCAAAATAAATAGGGTACATCTACTCTGCATGTCCAATCATCCTATTAAGTTTCAACATTGTAGGTCAAGTCGTTCTCAAGTTATTTCCAAAAAATGATTTTACATGAACAGGCCACTGTGACCTTGACCTTTAATAGACTGACCCCAAAATCAATAGGGGTCATCTACTCTGCATGTTCAATCATCCTATGAAGGTTCAACATTCTGGGTCAAGTGGTTCTCAAGTTATTGATCGGAACTGGTTATCAATGTTCAGGCCCCTGTGACCTTGACCTTTAATGGAGTGACCCCAAAAACAATAGGGGTCATTTATTCTGCATGAACAATCATCCTATGAAGTTTCAACATTCTGGGTCAAGTGGTTCTCAAGTTACTGACCGGAAATGGTTTTCAATGTTCGGGCCCCTGTGACCTTGACCTTTAACAGAGTGACCCCAAAATCGTTAGGGGTCATCTACTCTGCATGACCAATCATCCTATTAAGTTTCAACATTCTGGGTCAAGTGGTTCTCAAGTTACTGACCGGAAATGGTTTTCAATGTTCAGGCCCCTGTGACCTTGACCTTTAATGGAGTGACCCCAAAATCGATAGGGGTCATCTACTCTGCATGACCAATCATCCTATTAAGTTTCAACATTCTGGGTCAAGTGGTTCTCTAGTTATTGACTGGAAATGGTTTTCAATGTTCAGGACCCTGTGACCTTGACCTTTGACAGAGTGACCCCAAAATCAATAGGGGTCATCTACTCTTCATGACCAATCATCCTATGAAGTTTCAACATTCTGGGTCAAGTGATTCTCTAGTTATTGATTGGAAATGGTTTTCAATGTTCAGGCCCCTGTGACCTTGACCTTTGAAGGAGTGACCCCAAAAACAATAGGGATCGTCTACTCAAGCAGCCCTACAACCCTATACGACATATACGAAAACAGAACCAATTTCCAAGTTCAACAAGAGCTGTCTCCATAGGATGACACATGCCCCCCGATGGCACTTTGAATGAATAGTTATGGCCGATGTGATTTTAGGACCTTTGACCTACGGACCTGGGTCTTGCGCGCGACACGTCTTACTGTACCACACATTCATGCGTAGTTATTTTAAAATCCATGCATGAATGACAAAGATATGGACCGGACATGCCCATCATTGCACTATCATGAAATATGACCTTTAACGTCTAAGTGTGACCTTGACTTTTGAGCTACGGACCTGGGTCTTGCGCGCGACACGTCGTCTTACTGTGGTACACATTCATGCCAAGTTGTTTGAAAATCATCCATGGATGACAAAGATATGGACCGGACACGAAAATTGCGGACAGACTGACAGACCAACATGAAATATGACATTTAATGTCTAAATGTGACCTTGACTTTTGAGCTACGGACCTGGGTCTTGCGCGCGACATGTTGTCTTACTGTGGTACACATTCATGCCAAGTTATTTGAAAATCCATCCATGGATGACAAAGATATGGACCGGACACGAAAATTGCGGACAGACTGACAGACCGACAGACTGACAGACGGTTCAAAAACTATATGCCTCCCTTTGGGGGCATAAAAAGGGCCATAATTCAGCCAAAAAAGATGACAGAGTTATGTACTCTTGATAGAGACTATAATACTGAACAATATATAAAAGTTTCAAAGCCATATGTAAAACACTTTACACAAAATATAAACTGGTACGAAAAACTTAACCAAGATTTTTAAGTCAGAAGGGGCCATAATTCAGTCAAATTGCTTGATGGAGTTATGTACTCTTGCCTACAACTGGACATGGTGATGGTAAACATGTGTTGAAAGTTTCAAAGCTTTATCTCAAAAGACTGTCAAAATGTAGACTGGTACGAAAAACTTAACCAAGATTTCTAAGTCAAAAAGGGGCAATAATTCAACCAAAATGCTTGATGGAGTTATGTACTCTTGCCTACAACTGGACATGATGATGATAAACAAGTGTTGCAAGTTTCAAAGCTTTATCTCAAAAGACTGTCAAAATATGTCCTGGTACAAAAAACTTAACCAAGATTTCTAAGTCAAAAGGGGCCATAATTCAGTCAAAATGCTTGATAGAGTTATGTACTCTTGCCTATAACTGGACATGGTGATGGTAAACAAGTGTTGAAAGTTTCAAAGCTTTATCTGAAAAGACTTTGTCAAAATGTGGACTGGTACAACCAGGGTGTGACGCCGACGCCGTGGTGAGTAGGATAGCTCTACTTTTTCTTTGAACAGTCGAGCTAAAAAAGCCCTGTTGACCTTTGACCTCTAATTGTGACCTTGACCTTTGAGCTAGGGGTCCGGGTTGTGCGCATGACACGTCGTCTCATCATGGGGAACATTTGTACCAAGTAATACTAAAATCTCTTCATGGATGGGAGAGTTATGGACCGGACAGGAAAAAAGCCCTGTTGACCTTTGACCTCCAATTGTGACCTTGACCTTTGAGCTAGGGGTCCAGGTTTTGCGCATGACACGTCATCTCATCATGGGGAACATTTGTGCCAAGTAATATTAAAATCCCTTCATGGATGACAGAGTTATGGACCGGACACGAAATTGCGGACAGACGGACGGACGGAATGACGGAAAAGCGCATTCCTATAGTCCCCGAAACTGGTTTTCAACCAGTAGGGGACTAATAAGGTGAAGTTCTGGCAGTTCTCAAGTTATACAAGAGGGCCATGATGGCCCTATATTGCTCGCCTGTTATCATTGCACTTGAGGACAAGGTCCTCAGTAAAAATATTTAAGTCCAAAGGACAGGAACAACAATGGGAAGAAATTTAACCAAAAAGAAAAAACAATTCTTACAAAGTACAGAAATGTCAAAATGCACCTAAAAATTGGAGGTACCATCCATGTTGTACCACAGAAAAGTGGTCTCGGTTTTTCCCTACGGCCAATAATAAATCAAAGCCTTGAGATGTCTGGTGGTTGCGGGTTTTGCTATGTTTATTTTCATTTTAAATGCCAATCTATAAATATACATGTATAAGAAACAAATACTAATATGCCTTCATCTATGAACATGAACAGCTGGAAGTCAGTGATGTAACCATGGGCCGGAATACCTAATCATTGACAAATCTTATATAATCTAAATGGCCAGTGTGAATGGATAGAGGATGAATAAGAAATGCTTGATCATTGATAATTCATTCGCATTGTTCATGAATGGGACTACTTCCTGCAGCACATGAACAAATTCCTTTAGTAGTGATTTGGAATCAAATAAAGATGCTACATGATTGTCAGAAATACACTTAACTTTGTTTGCGGGATAAACCCGCAACCAAAAAGTTCCTAAAAATAAGCTATTTATAGTAACGTAAAAGGGAAGTTATTAAAAAAACATGAGTGCCAGAATGTTACAATATACGCCCGTCACAGCAAATTTCTTTACTCTAGCTGCTGTATTGCAAATGAATTTTAATTTTGTGGTTGTTTAGTAATCATTGTAAGTCTTTTGTTTTCCTAAGTCCACAAAAAAAATTCCTTACCAGGTAGAGAGACCTTAAAATACACCTAAAATTTGAAAGTAACATCTATGTTGTACCACAGAAAAGTGGTCTTGGTTTTTCCCTATGGTCAATTATAAAAAAGTTACAATATAAGTTATTTATAGTAACAACTAAGGGAAGTTAATCTTAAAAAAAAAAAAAAAAAAAAAAAATCCAAAAAAAAAATGTAAGTCCACACAAAAATCTTCACCAGGTAGAGATTGGTCAAAATACACCTCAAAATTGGATGTAGCATGCATGTTGTACTACAGAAAAGTGGTCTCGATTTTTCCCTACGACTAGTAATGAAGAAGTTACAATATAAGCTATTTATAGTAACGACAAAGGGAAGTAATTCTAAAGAAAGGAACTGTGCATGACACTTCCTCTCATGATGGTGTATAATTGTGCCAAGTTACATCAAAATCCCTCCATGCATGAAGAAGAAATGCTTCGGACAAAGTCATTCTTGTATCTGACCTTTGGCCTCTAAGTGTGACCTTGCCCTTTGACCTAGGGACCTGGTTCTTGCGCATGACACTCCGCCTCGTGGTGGTGAACATTTGTGCAAAGTTATATCAAAATCCCTCTATGCATGAAGAAGAAATGCTCCCGACAAGGTTTTCATTCTTGTATCCTTTGACCTCTAAGTGTGACCTTGACCTTAGACCTAGGGACCTGGTTCTTGCGCAAGACACTCCGCCTCGTGGTGGTGAACATTTGTGCCAAGTTATATCAAAATCCCTCCATGCATGAAGAAGAAATGCTCCGGACAAAGTTTTCTTTCTTGTATCCTTTGACCTCTAAGTGTGACCTTGACCTTAGACCTAGGGACCTGGTTCTTGCGCATGACACTCCGTCTCATGATGATAAACAATTGTGCCAACTTTCATCAAAATCCCTCCATGCATGAAGAAGATATGCTCCGGACAAAGTCGTTCTTGAATTTGACCTTTGACCTCTAAGTGTGACCTTGACCTTAGACCTAGGGACCTGGTTCTTGCGCATGACACTCCGTCTCATGATGGTGAACAACTGTGCCAAGTTTCATCAAAATCCCTCCATGCATGTAGAAGATATGCTCCGGATAAGGTCTGTGGACGCAGCCCGCCCGCCCGCCCATCCCCATAATACGTCCCGTTTTTCAAACGGGCGTATAAAAATCAAGAAAAACGAACATCATTAATTACGTTGTAAAACTTCTAATCCCTTCTCTATAGCTGAATCCATTGTTAAAATATTCATTCTGCCTATGACTTCTTTTCTTATTATGCACTGTGCTATTAGATAAGACTTACTGGTATCAATAGTATAAATAGTTTATACATATTTATTTAATTTATAACCAATAAGAAGACTATTATAATAATTAATATGATTTCATTTAGGAATTATTGTTTTTACATAATTATGATTGAAGACAAAGGGCAATTCTGACCTTTTTAATTTTTTCGTGTATAATCAAAACTAGCCAGATTAAAATGAAAGACAAAATTAAACCTCAGCTCATGTGCTCACCACCTGTTAACTAAATGCTGATTAAGATCTCTATCCATAGGAGAAATTTATTGCAGTGTGCCATATTGTGATTGGTCAGCTAACGGTTTATCATGAGATATCGGTCACAAGCTCTGACCAGAGTTTACCAGACTAGATAATCAGAGCCAAGACTGATGAAGTCAAAATATATAAAAGAATTATTTTTTCTAAAAAAAAGATTATCTAGTCGGTAGCCAGACTAGGTGAACAACTATGCCAAGCTACATCAAAATCCTTCCATGCATGAAGAAGATATGCTCCGGACAAAGTCATTCTTGAATTTTTCATTCTTGTATCCTTTGACCTCTAAGTGTGACCTTGACCTTAGACCTAGGGACCTGGTTTTTGCGCATGACACTCCGTCGTCTCATGATGATGAACAATTGTGCCAACTTTCATCAAAATCCCTCCATGCATGAAGAAGATATGCTCCAGACAAAGTCATTCTTGAATTTGACCTTTAACCTCTGTGACCTTGACCTTAGACCTAGGGACCTGGTTCTTGCGCATGACACTCCGTCTCATGATGGTGAACTGTGCCAAGTTTCATCAAAATCCCTCCATGCATGGAGAAGACATGCTCCGGACAAGGTCTGTGGACGCCGCCCGCCAGGGGCGTTCCCATAATACGTCCTGTTTTTTAAACGGGCGTATAAAAATGATGTTATAATTGTTTTACAAACTGCTATGTTTTATTCTCTTTATGTAATAAAGTTTTACCTTTGTATTTCCAGAGGTGTCATGTGAAGTGGACTTTACCCCAACTGTGCTGCATGATGTATATTCAAGTGTGAGACAGCCATGCACCAGCTGTAAACTGAGATGGACCCACACATGAAATCTGTTGACTTTTCTATGTGTTATCATCTGTACAGAATGTGTTTATGACAAGACTGCATAATATATTGTTAAATAATTTTTTATTTCTATTGTAGCACGCATGTAAGAAGCAAGTATTAATTTAACAATTGCATTCATAGAAATGTTAAAATGTGATCAATTTAATTTAACGAATAACCTTTAATTGGACTTTTTAAGTTTCATATTATTTGTGGTGAAGATTGACCCAGTCATTCAGCAACTTATACACTCTGTGAGTCATTTCTTGCATGTTATAGTTTTCTTAATAATGCATAAAGTATCAAAATTATGGTTAAATGAACTCATTCATCACTTGTAGATTAATGTTAAAGCAGTTCAACATTTTACCATAACTTAATTAATATTCTATTAACCAGATTTGGCACATATTTTCATATAACCATTTGTATAATACAGTCTAATCTAATCTAGAAATGAAGTTCCACAATTTTTCAGTTATATTTTATGTTGTTTTGATGTCTCAACATATAATTACTAACATCAACAAACTTAAGTATTTTACAATTTGGTTGGTATAAATGGTTGTTTTGTTTATATGTTTTATTTATTTCCATCCAGGGGAATAAAGAAATATACATTTTAAAATATTTCATCATCCCAGATAAGTACACTACATAATCAAGATAAAAGAAGTAAGAAAAATTATGTTGGTGGAATTCCATTAAAAACTAGAAATGTGTCCATGGGACACAGATGCCCCCACTACATGACATTAAAATGACAATTTTTTCCCAGGTCAGGGGCCAAAAACTCTAGGTCAAATACTTTTGGAGCTACGCACGACACAACATTAAAATCACCCATTTTTAACTAAGTCAGTGGCTATAACTCCTACATGACTAAATGAATCCGGACGCGAAACCCCAGGTGCACAACTGCATATGCTGACCAACATTCCTGTAAACTTTGATGATTCTAGGTCAAATACTTCTGGAGCTATGCGCGACACAACATTAAAATGACCAATTTTTTACTAAGTCAGGGGCCATAACTCTTACATGACTGGATGAATCCGGACGCGAAACCCCAGGTGCACAACTGCACATGCTGACCAACATTCCTGTAAAGTTTTGTGACTCTAGGTCATATACTTTTGGAGCTAGGCGCGACACAACATTAAAATGACCAATTTTTACAAAGTCAGGGGCCTTAACTTCTACATGACTGAATGAATCCGGACGCGAAACCCCAGGTGCACAACTACACATGCTGACCAACATTCCTGTAAAGTTTTGTGACTCTAGGTCATATACTTTTGGAGCTAGGCGCGACACAACATTAAAATGACCAATTTTTACAAAGTCAGGGGCCATAACTTCTACATGACTGGATGAATCCGGACGTGAAACCCCAAGTGCACAACTAGACATGCTGACCAACATTCCTGTAAAGTTTTGTGACTCTAGGTCATATACTTTTGGAGCTAGGCGCGACACAACATTAAAATGACCAATTTTTACAAAGTCAGGGGCCATAACTTCTACATGACTGAATGAATCCGGACGCGAAACCCCAGGTGCACAACTACACATGCTGACCAACATTCCTGTAAAGTTTTGTGACTCTAGGTCATATACTTTTGGAGCTAGGCGCGACACAACATTAAAATGACCAATTTTTACAAAGTCAGGGGCCATAACTTCTACATGACTGGATGAATCCGGACGCGAAACCCCAGGTGCACAACTACACATGCTGACCAACATTCCTGTAAAGTTTTGTGACTCTAGGTCATATACTTTTGGAGCTAGGCGCGACACAACATTAAAATGACCAATTTTTACAAAGTCAGGGGCCATAACTCCTACTTGACTGAATGAATTCGGACGCGAAACCCCAGGTGCACAACTACACATGCTGACCAACATTCCTGTAAAGTTTTGTGACTCTACGTCAAATACTTTCAGAGCTACGCACGACACAACATTTTCGGAAGGACGGACAGACGGACGGAAGGACGGACGGACAAGAGCAAATCTATATGCCCCCCCCCCCCCCCCAAAGTGGGGCCATAAAAAAATGGTATACAGTCTTTGTAGTATTTACTTCTTTAGATATGTCAGACTGAAATGGGAATAAAAACATACTTTAAATTTTTGTAGTCATAAGTTAATATGGGAATTATTAACTTGAAATAGATCTTATCTCACTGTTATGCCATCTAAGCTTTAATATTTTTGAACATTGTCATTACATTATTTTTTGTGTGTATCTTGCATTCATGTTTGATAAATGTTTTTATGGTATTCTTTAATATAATATATGCTTTTCATCTTACCATTGATAAAATAAATATATTTTTATTGTCTGAACATTAAGGTTAAAATACTGACTGACTAAATTGCAATATAAGAAAGCTTATATGAGATAAAGGGAGGTAATTCCATAAAACATTATGTAGAATGTAGATGATAAATAAAATGAAGGGAGGTAATAAAATATTGTGAAGTTAATAGTCTTCATTTCTTTGATGCGCTAATTAATTGTTTGATGTCCTTGTACTGTTAAGTAGTTACTGGATTTGTTTACATTCCATGTCTGAATGAAATGAAGAGACTTTAATGAGGGTATTTCAGGAAAAAACCTTTAAGAAATTTGACCTGTAACGAAAATCATCAGATAAAGTAATCTCCATAATTATGCTTTTTCAGCATTTATTTGTTTTTCAAGTAAAGCAATGATCGTGATAGTTCCATCCAGAGGTTGTTGCATTGAGCAAAATACATTAAAATAGAGTCATTACCTATCAGCTACCTTCAAATGTTGTAATTACAACCACTGCCTTAAAACACTGTACTTATATTTGATGATAATGAATTTTTGTGTTACATATTTTCAAGCAAAGTACTCCTGAAAAGTAAGAGAGATTCTTCAAAATGACTAAAGCATAAGAAACACTTTCAAAATAATTCATTGAAGTGATAAATATATGCAATCTAGCTACTATGTTACACAAACGTGATACCAATTTAATTTTTTGTTATTTCTCATTGTTGGATATATGAATTTTACATTAAAATATATGAGCCATGCCATAAGAAAACCAGCATAGTGCGTTTGCGACCAGCATGGATCCAGACCAGCCTGCACTTCCGCTTTCAAATACTATTGAGAACAATAAATATCTTTGGCTAAAAAAGATCAAACTTAATTTCATTTCTTAATGTCGTAAGTTTTCTTTAAAGGAATTTACATTATCTTCATGCATTACTAAACTTTCTATCAGGGCCTCACAACAACTTATAAAATAACTGTAAGCCATGAGAAAAGTGTGCATGTTGTATATTGAATTCAAAGAGATTTAAACAAATATAGGTCATATTTTGTCTGCCTGATCAGCTGTTGGAAAAAGGACCTGATCTGATTTTTCTTTCACTTTGACCAATATTTTATGTTGGCTTCAGTTAAGTGGTCAATTCAGAGCTGTTCCCCTTGGATTTTCTTGGGTAGGTACCATCTCTACACTAGGCAATGCTACATGTCAAATATCTAAGTTCTAGGGCTTCTGGTTTGAACAAACTTGGTAGAGGTCTGGTTTTTGAGAAGACTTTTACGGACGGACGACGGACGGTGAGTGATCACAATAGCTCATGTGAGCTAATTACAAATCAGCAAAAGAAATGCAATGTAAACAATACAAGTTTGATCTCCTGATTTTATGTATGTTCTCTGTGAAGAAAACAAGTCTGATATAATTTTTCTCCATCACTGAGTCTTGTGGAGAAGTTAGCAATACTTGGAGGACAAGCCCTTAAAAAATGAGAAACCTATCACACAAAAACCCCACATCTATATTACCTTGCTTCCATCTGAGGATGTTCATAGTGTACAAATTTTGGAGCAAAATGGCAAACAACTTTGTGGAATGCCTCAAGCGAAGAGGTCTGTTGTGCTGGTGACAACTTTCCAATGTCTTTCAAGAGCATTTTGCTGCCAACAATCTTTGCCATCTCTTCATATGGTCTGAAGCCTACAATGAAAAGAAAGTTTTAAAGCATCTGCTCTTTGCAATATATAAATCTGTGCCTAAAGGAAAATTTTTTTGTTAGGTTGGCAATAACAGTAATTACTTCAGCTTTACTGTAATACGCAGTTATTTGTCTCCATTGTTCTGATTTACAGATTCAAAACGTTTTAACATTTCTACAAACCTCCAGCACAACAAATGTATTAAAGCATTTTTGTATCTCGTAGCAACAGAATGTTTAACATCACAACATAATGCCTCTTTCCTTACTTTTGCTCTTTCATGACAACAATAAGGAATGTTATTGTTATAAGAAACCACAGTTCTCCAATTCATACATTTACGTAATTTCAGTTGGTGTTTTTAAATAGGTAGTAGAAAAATTCAATCAGGTGTTAAATTTGTATTTCAAGTGGAGCAGAAGCTTTTTTCCAGCCTTGCCGACTTAAATCTTGTAAACTAACAAACATGCACAACTAGAGAAGCATGTATACAAGTAATACAAGAGGACCATGATGGTCCTGAATCGCTCACCTGTCTCCACATGACCCAATTTTTATGAAGATTCATTGAAAAATATGACTTCTAGAGAGGTCACAAGGTTTTTCTATTATTTGACCTAATGACCTAGTTTTTGAAGGCACATGACCCAGTTTTGAACTTGACCTAGATATTATCAAGGTGAACATTCTCACCAATTTTCATGAAGATCTCATGAAGAGTATGGCCTCTAGAGAGGTCACAAGGTTTTTCTATTTTTATACCTACTGACCTAGTTTTGACTACACGTGACCCAGTTTCAAACTATCTAGATATCATCAAGGTGAACATTCAAATTTTCATGAAGATCCATTGAAAAATATGGCCTCTAGAGAGTTCACAAGGTTTTTTTATTATTTGACCTACTGACCTAGTTTTTGTCAGCATGTGAGGTACAATATGACAATATATTACGATGTAAGGTTTGTAACACATCATGTCCTCGAATTCCCAAATTCAAAATGGCTGCTATTTGGATGGCTTGAGCAACGAAAAACTCAAACTAATTTCCATGGGACCCTCGAGTTCGAGCCATCGAAGTTCGACTGTACATGAATGAGAAACAAATACAAATTTAATGTGCCTCATATCTAAGATTAACTCTGTCTGACCCAGCTTGTGATGTAACCATGGGCTGGAATACCATATCATTGATAGATCTTGTATAATCTAAATGGTCAGTGTGAGTGGATACAGGCTGAATAAGAACTGCTTGTTCATTGATAATTCATCTGCATTGTTCATGAATGGGACTATTTTGTGTAGCACATGAATATCCTGGGGATGTGATTCGGAATCAAATAAAGATGCTATGATTGTCGGATAAAACCGCAACAAAAAATTGAAGTCAGAATATTAATTCATTTTATAAAGTGAGCAAGAACTTCCGTAAATGGCTTTTCTGCTTCAAGAGAGCTCACATATGCAAATTCAGCAAAGGTTGCATTTGAAAGCAGTGACACTAAGGAACCTACTAGAACAATATAGCGGTTCTTCTAAAAGTCTGAAAAATGAAGTCGGAATATTCTTTCATTTCTATGAAAACAGAAGGCAATAAATTACAGTCAGATTACACGCAAAGGAAAAACTCTACATTTTAACTTATCTGCTTCAATACAAAAAATGTTCATAGAACTTCCATACATAGTTTTTTGGGGTCCAAAGAGCTCACATGTGCAAACGAAGCAAAGGCAGCATTTGATAGCGGTGACACTAAGGAACCTACTAGGCCAATATGGCAATACTTCCTGCAGTAATAAAAACGAAGCCAGAATATTAATTCATTTTATAAAGCGAGGAAGAACTTCCATACATGGCTTTTCTGCTTCCGAAGAGCTCACATATCGAACGAAGCAACGGCAGCATTCGATAGCGGTGACACTAAGGAACCTACTAGGCCAATATGGCAGTACTTCCTGCAGTAATAAAAAAGAAGCCAGAATGTTAATTCATTTTATAAACTGAGGAAGAACTTCCGTACATGGCTTTTCTGCTTCCGAAGAGCTCACATATCGCATGAAGCAAAGGCAGCATTTGATAGCGGTGACACTAAGGAACCTACTAGGCCAATAAGGTGGTACTTCCTGCAGTAATAAAAACAAAGCCAGAATATTAATTCATTTTATAAAGTGAGGAAGAACTTCCATACATGGCTTTTCTGCTTCCGAAGAGCTCACATATCGCATGAAGCAAAGGCAGCATTTGATAGCGGTGACACTAAGGAACCTACTAGGCCAATTAGGTGGTACTTCCTGCAGTAATAAAAACAAAGTCAGAATAATTTATTAATTCATTTTATAAAGTGAGGAAGAACTTCCGTACATGGCTTTTCTGCTTCCGAAGAGCTCACATATCGCATGAAGCAAAGGCCAGCACTTGATAGCGGTGACACTCAAGGAACCCACTAGGTCAATATGTCAGTACTTCCTGCAGTAAAAATCAAAGCCTTGAAATGACTGATGGTTGTGGGTTTTTGGTAGATTTATTTCTGTTTAAATGCCAGGCTATGAACATACATGAATGAGAAACAAATACAAATTTAATGTGCCTCATATCTAAGATGAACTCTGTCTGACCCAGCATGTGATGTAACCATGGGCTGGAATACCATATCATTGATAGATCTTGTATAATCTAAATGGTCAGTGTGAGTAGATACAGGCTGAATAAGAACTGCTTGTTCATAGATAATTCATCTGCATTGTTCATGAATGGGACTATTTTGTGTAGCACATGAATATCCTTTGGATGTGATTCGGAATCAGATAAAGATGCTATGATTGTCGGATAAAACCGCTACAAAAAATTGAAGTCAGAATATTAATTCATTTTATAAAATGAGGAAGAACTTCCGTAAATGGCTTTTCTGCTTCCAGAGAGCTCACATATGCAAATTCAGCAAAGGTTGCATTTGAAAGCAGTGACACTAAGGAACCTACTAGAACAATATGGCGGTTCTTCTAAAAGTCTGAAAAATGAAGTTGGAATATTCTGTCATTTCTATGAAAACAGAAGGCAATAAATTACTGTCAGGTTACACGCAAAGGAAAAACTCTACATTAACTTATCTGCTACAATACAAAAAATGTTGATAGAACTTCCATACATAGTTTTTTTTGGGTCCAAAGAGCTCACATATGCAAACAAAGCAAAGGCAGCATTTGATAGTGGTGACACTAAGGAACCTACTAGGCCAATATGGCAGTACTTCCTGCAGTAAAAAAAAACGAGGCCAGAATATTAATTCATTTTCTAAAGCGAGGAAGAACTTCCATACATGGCTTTTCTGCTTCGGAAGAGCTCACATATCGAACAAAGCAACGGCAGCATTCGATAGCGGTGACATTAAGGAACCTACTAGGCCAATATGGCAGTACTTCCTGCAGTAATAAACAAGCAAATTCGATGAATTGGAATCCCCCGCCGAAAGGGTCAGAGTTGAGGAACGGCAAAAAAATATATCCAGCAAAAAGTTAAGAATGTTACCAAGAAGCAAATAATTTCATTAGTCAAAATCAAATTAAAAGAAAATGAATGGTTTGTTTGGGTGGGGCTGAGGGGGGGGGGGGGGGGGTGAGGACACAACAGTTTACATGTTGATTATAAATATTGATAGAAAATGAAAAATGAAAAAAAAAAAAAAAAAAAAAAATGGTGGGGGGTGGGGGTGGGGGGGGGACCAAGGTAAGGTGGTGACCAGGTGTAGGTACACAACATCACATGTTTATAATAAATGTTCATGGAAAAGAATGAAAGAAGTTTAATGAAATTCTTCCAATTGGTTGGTTTGTTATGTACAGATCTGTGGATTTTTAAACAATTAAAGGGCAATAACTATATGGAAAATTGACCAATCGAAAAAACCTTGAAGGGCATCGTCGCAGTATCTTGGTTCATGTCTGTTTCAAGTTTGATGAAATTCTACCTGCTAGTTACTGAGAAATGGCTGCAGACGGACATTTTTCATTAAATCAAGGGCAATAACTCTGACGGAAATTGACCTATCAAAAAAAAAACTTGACGGGCATCAGCACAGTATCTTGGTTCATGTCTACTTCAAATTTGATGAAATTCTACCTGTTAGTTACTGAGAAATAGCTGCAGACGGACATTTTTTATTAAATCAAGGGCAATAACTCTGAGGGAAATTGACCAATCAAAAAAAAAACTTGACGGGCATCATCGCAGTATGTTGGTTCATGTTTATTTCAAGTTTCATGAAATTCTACCAAGTAGTTACTGAGAAATGGCTGCGGACGGACTGACGGACGGACTGACGGACGGACAACGCCATTTCAATACCCCCCTCCCGATTTCATCGGCGGGGGATAAAAAGAAGCCAGAATATTAATTCATTTTATAAAGTGAGGAAGAACTTCCGTACATGGCTTTTCTGCTTCCGAAGAGCTCACATATCGCATGAAGCAAATGCAGCACTTAATAGCAGTGACACTCAAGGAACCCACTAGGTCAATATGTCAGTACTTCATGCAGTAAAAATCAAAGCCTTGAAATGACTGATGGTTTTGGGTTTTTGGTAGATTTATTTCTGTTTAAATGCCAGGCAATGAACATACATGAATGAGAAACAAATACAAATTTAATGTGCCTCATATCTAAGATGAACTCTGTCTGACCCTGCTTGTGATGTAACCATGGGCTGGAATACCATATCACTGATAGATCTTGTATAATCTAAATGGTCAGTGTGAGTGGATACAGGCTGAATAAGAACTGCTTGTTCATTCATAATTCATCTGCATTGTTCATGAATGGGACTATTTTGTGTAGCACATGAATATCCTTTGGATGTATCGATTCGGAATCAAACAAAGATGCTATGATTGTCAGAAATATGCTCTAACTTTGGTATTGGGATAATCACACAACCAAAAATTGAAATCAGAATATTAATTCATTTCATGAAGTGAGGAAGAACGTTCGTAAATGGCTTTTCTGCTTCCAGAGAGCTCACATATGCAAATTCAGCAAAGGTTGCATTTGAAAGCAGTGACACTAAGGAACCTACTAGAACAATATGGCGGTTCTTCTAAAAGTCTGAAAAATGAAGTCGAATATTCTTTCATCTTCATGAAAACAGAAGGCAATAAATTACTGTCAGGTTACACGCAAAGGAAAAACTCTACATTAACTTATCTGCTACAATACAAAAAATGTTGATAGAACTTCCATACATAGTTTTTTGGGGTCCAAAGAGCTCACATATGCAAACGAAGCAAAGGCAGCATTTGATAGCGTTGACACTAAGGAACCTACTAGGCCAATATGGCAGTACTTCCTGCAGTAATAAAAACGAAGCCAGAATATTAATTCATTTTATAAAGCGAGGAAGAACTTCCGTACATGGCTTTCTGCTTCCGAAGAGCTCACATATCGAACGAAGCAACGGCAGCATTCGATAGCGGTGACACTAAGGAACCTACTAGGCCAATATGGCAGTACTTCCTGCAGTAATAAAAAAAGAAGCCAGAATATTAATTCATTTTATAAAGTGAGGAAGAACTTCTGTACATGGCTTTTCTGCTTCCGAAGAACTCGCATATCGCATAGCGGTGACACTAAGGAACCTACTAGGCCAATAAGGTGGTACTTCCTGCAGTAATAAAAACAAAGTCAGAATAATTTATTAATTCATTTTATAAAGTGAGGAAGAACTTCCGTAAATGGCTTTCCTGCTTCCAGAGAGCTCACATATGCAAATTCAGCAAAGGTTGCATTTGAAAGCAGTGACACTAAGGAACCTACTAGAACAATATGGCGGTTCTTCTAAAAGTCTGAAAAATGAAGTCAGAATATTCTTTCATTTCTATGAAAACAGAAGGCAATAAATTACAGTCAGATTACACGCAAAGGAAAAACTCTACATTTTAACTTATCTGCTTCAATACAAAAAATGTTCATAGAACTTCCATACATAGTTTTTCGGGGTCCAAAGAGCTCACATGTGCAAACAAAGCAAAGGCAGCATTTGATAGCGGTGACACTAAGGAACCTACTAGGCCAATATGGCAGTACTTCCTGCAGTAATAAAAACGAAGCCAGAATATTAATTCCTTTTATAAAGCGAGGAAGAACTTCCGTACATGGCTTTTCTGCTTCCGAAGAGCTCACATATCGCATGAAGCAAAGGCAGCATTTGATAGCGGTGACACTAAGGAACCTACTAGGCCAATAAGGTGGTACTTCCTGCAGTAATAAAAACATAGTCAGAATAATTTATTAATTCATTTTATAAAGTGAGGAAGAACTTCCGTACATGGCTTTTCTGCTTCCGAAGAGCTCACATATCGCATGAAGCAAAGGCCAGCACTTGATAGCGGTGACACTCAAGGAACCCACTAGGTCAATATGTCAGTACTTCCTGCAGTAAAAATCAAAGCCTTGAAATGACTGATGGTTGTGGGTTTTTGGTAGATTTATTTCTGTTTAAATGCCAGGCTTTGAATATACATGAATGAGAAACAAATACAAATTTAATGTGCCTCATATCTAAGATGAACTCTGTCTGACCCTGCTTGTGATGTAACCAAGGGCTGGAATACCATATCATTGATAGATCTTGTATAATCTAAATGGTCAGTGTGAGTGGATACAGGCTGAATAAGAACTGCTTGTTCATTGATAATTCATCTGCATTGTTCATGAATGGGACTATTTTGTGTAGCACATGAATATCCTGGGGATGTGATTCGGAATCAAATAAAGATGCTATGATTGTCGGATAAAACCGCAACCAAAAATTGAAGTCAGAATATTAATTCATTTTATGAAGTGAGGAAGAACTTGCATAAATGGCTTTTCTGCTTCCAGATAGCTCACATATGCAAATTCAGCAAAGGTTGCATTTGAAAGCAGTGACACTAAGGAACCTACTAGAACAATATGGCAGTTCTTCTAAAAGTCTGAAAAATGAAGTCGGAATATTCTGTCATTTCTATGAAAACAGAAGGCAATAAATTACTGTCAGGTTACACGCAAAGGAAAAACTCTACATTAACTTATCTGCTACAATACAAGAAATGTTGATAGAACTTCCATACATATTTTTTTGGGGTCCAAAGAGCTCACATACGCAAACAAAGCAAAGGCAGCATTTGATAGCGGTGACACTAAGGAACCTACTAGGCTGATATGGCAGTACTTCCTGCAGTAATAAAAACGAAGCCAGAATATTAATTCATTTTATAAAGCGAGGAAGAACTTCAGTACATGGCTTTTCTGCTTCCGAAGAGCTCACATATCGAACGAAGCAACGGCAGCATTCGATAGCGGTGACACTAAGGAACCTACTAGGCCAATACGGCAGTACTTCCTGCAGTAATAACAAGAGCACCGCCTTGCGGGTGCTGACGCTCATCTGATTTTTTTTGTGTAATAGAAATATTGTCCTACCCATGATTTTCTAAGTCTAAAAAGGGCCATCATTCTTGCAAAAAGCAGGTTAGAGTTATGTTTCTTGATGTTTAGTGTCCACTTATGATGGTGAAAAACTGTCGCAAGTTTTAAAGCAATAGCTTTGATAGTTTATGAGAAAAGTTGACTTAAACATAATACTCAACCAAGAAAATTATTTTCTAAGTCCAAAAAGGGCAATAATTATTGCAAAAAGCAGGATGGAGTTATGTTGCTTGCTGTACAGGGTCAGCTTATGATGGTCAACAAGTGTTGCAAGTTTCAAAGCAATAGCTTTGATAGTTTAAGAGAAAAAGTTGACCTAAACATAAAACTTAACCAAGAAATCTGATATTTTCTAAGTCCAAAAGGGGCCATAAATCTTGCAAAAGCAGGATGGAGTTATGTTTCTTGCTGTACAGGGTCAACTTATGATGGTGAACAAGTGTTGCAAGTTTTAAAGCATAGCTTTTTATAGTTTAGGATAAAAGCTGACCTAAACATAAAACTTAACCAAGAAAACTGATTTTCTAAGTCCAAAAGCGGCAATAAATCTTGCAAAAAGCAAGATGGAGTTATGTTTCTTGATGTACAGGGTCTGCTTATGATGGTGAACAAGTATTCCAAGTTTCAAAGCAATAGCTTTGATAGTTTAGGAGAAAAGTTGACCTAAACATAAAACTTAACCAAGAAATCTGATATTTTCTAAGTACAAAAGGGGCCATAAATCTTGCAAAAAGCAAGATGGAGTTATGTTTCTTGCTATACAGGGTCAGCTTATGATGGTGAACAAGTATTCCAAGTTTCAAAGCAATAGCTTTGATAGTTTAGGAGAAAAGGTGACCTAAACATAAAACTTAACCAAGAAAACTGATTTTCTAAGTCCAAAAGGGGCAATAAATCTTGCAAAAAGCAAGATGGAGTTATGTTTCTTGACGTACAGGGTCAGCTTATGATGGTGAACAAGTATTCCAAGTTTCAAAGCAATAGCTTTGATAGTTTAGGAGAAAAGTTGACCTAAACATAAAACTTAACCAAGAAATCTGATATTTTCTAAGTACAAAAGGGGCCATAAATCTTGCAAAAAGCAAGATGGAGTTATGTTTCTTGCTATACAGGGTCAGCTTATGATGGTGAACAAGTATTCCAAGTTTCAAAGCAATAGCTTTGATAGTTTAGGAGAAAAGGTGACCTAAACATAAAACTTAACCAGGCAACGCCGACGCCGACGCCGACAACCGCTCAAGTGATGACAATAACTCATCATTTTTTTTCAAAAAATCAGATGAGCTAAAAAAGAAGCCAGAATATTAATTCATTTTATAAAGTGAGGAAGAACTTCCGTACATGGCTTTTCTGCTTCCGAAGAGCTCACATATCACATGAAGCAAAGGCAGCATTTGATAGCGGTGACACTAAGGAACCTACTAGGCCAATAAGGTGGTACTTCCTGCAGTTATAAAAACAAAGTCAGAATATTAATTCATTTTATAAAGTGAGGAAGAACTTCCGTACATGGCTTTTCTGCTTCCGAAGAGCTCACATATCGCATGAAGCAAAGGCAGCATTTGATAGCGGTGACACTAAGGAACCTACTAGGCCAATAAGGTGGTACTTCCTGCAGTAATAAAAACAAAGTCAGAATAATTTATTAATTCATTTTATAAAGTGAGGAAGAACTTCCGTACTTGGCTTTTCTGCTTCCGAAAAGCTCACATATCGCATGAAACAAAGGCCTGCACTTGATACCGGTGACACTCAAGGAACCCACTAGGTCAATATGTCAGTACTTCCTGCAGTAAAAATCAAAGCCTTGAAATGACTGATTGTTGTGGGTTTTTGGTAGATTTATTTCTGTTTAAATGCCAGGCAATGAATATACATGAATGAGAAACAAATACAAATTTAATGTGCCTCATATCTAAGATGAACTCTGTCTGACCCAGCTTGTGATGTAACCATGGGCTAAAAGTCTGAAAAATGAAGTCGGAATATTCTGTCATTTCTATGAAAACAGAAGGCAATAAATTACTGTCAGGTTACACGCAAAGGAAAAACTCTACATAAACTTATCTGCCACAATACTCGTACAAAAAATGTTGATAGAACTTCCATACATAGTTTTTTGGGGTCCAAAAAGCTCACATACGCAAACGAAGCAAAGGAAGCATTTGAAAGCTGTGACCCTAAGGAACCTAATAGACCAATATGGCAGTTCTTCCAAAAAAAAATGGAAATAAAGTCACAATATAAGATTATTTCTATAAAGTGAGGAAGGCAATGAGTTAGTGTCAAGCTACCCGACACGAGACCTACTTCATTTACATATCTGCTAGAAATTAAATAAAGATGATAGAACTTCTGTATATGACTTTTCAGCTTCCAAAGAGTTCAAATACGCAAATTAAGCAAAGGCTGAATTTGAAAGCAGTGACTCTCAGGAACCTTCTAGTCAAATATGGCAGTTTTCACTACAGTACTGACAATGATGTCAGAATACCAATTCTTTTTATAAAGTGAGGAAGGCGACGAATCAATGTCATGCTACCTTAAAAGAGAGACCTATATTTACCTACCTGCTACAATAGAAACAAAGATAATGGAACTTTCATACATGGGTGGTTTTCAAAAGAATGAAGCAAATGTGTGACATAGGTGTTTAAAATTCAAACCTATTTCTTATAGTGGTCACCTATTTTATATTATAGCAATACTTCGAATTTCAAGGAAATAGCTTTGGGAAAGTGTTGAGAAATACCAGTCAGAAAATATTTCAGCCTTTAATTCGAAAGTTTGATGAATTTCCAGTAAAATGGGTGATAAATGCTGTAATGTTTTATAACAAGGAAATATGTATAACAGTAATTTTTTCAACATATATGATACGTAATAGGTATATGTGAATGGTCTGAAACTTAATTTATCAAATATTTGTGGACATTGGTTTTCAAAATCGCCATTTCTGCATAAATATAACATGAAAATAAAATTCTACCTAGAAAAGTTATTGCTCAATGAAAAACAAGAGCTGTCCGTATGACAGCCAAGCTTGACTATTCGAAATATTGTCCCAGAAGCAGGAAAATATTACCCAAAAAGGTTAAATATCAAGAGTTTCAAGTTCAAAAGAGGGCATAATTTGACCAAAATGCATATCAGTTATGGGACTTGCTGCTATCAACTAGTATTATAACCCCGAAGGCACATGTTAAGTTTCAATTCAATATCTGCATTAGTTTTGGAGATGGAAACTCGTATGTAAAACTTTAACCAGAATTTTCAAAGTCCAAAAGGGGGCATAATTTGCCCAAAATACATGCCAGAGTTATGGGACTTGACCCAGTGAGGTTGGTAATTGATCTAGAAAAAGAAAAAAAAAGTTTCAAATCTATATGCCTTTTAGTAATTGCATGCAAAACTTTAACCAGGATTTTCTAAGTCCAAAAAGGGGAATAATTTTCTGAAAATACATGTAAGAGTTATGGGACTTGATATAGTGAGGTTAGTAATTGATCTAGAAAAAGAAAAAATAAGTTTCAAATCTATATGCCTTTTAGTAATAGCTGTATGTACTTGTAGTTTTATAACCCCGAAGACACGTGAAGTTTCAAATCAATATCTGCATTAGTTTTGGAGATAGTAACTTGCATGTAAAACTTTAACCAAAATTTTCTAAGTCCAAAAGGGGGCATAATTTGCTCAAAATACATGTCAGAGTTATGGGACTTGACCCAGAGTTATGGTTAAAACAGCTTATTCTGGCCCTTTCAGGGGCCATAACTCTAGAACCCATTATGGGATCTGGTCGGTTCAAGAAAGGAACCGAGATCTTATGGTGATACAAGTTTCCTGCAAGTTTAATTAAATTCAAATCATAAATGAAGCTGCTATTGTGCAGACAAGGTCAAAATAGCTCATTTTGGCCCTTTCAGGGGCCGTAACTCTGGAACCCATGATGGAATCTGGCCAGTTCAAGAAAGGAACCAAGATCTTATGGTGATACAAGTTGTGAGCAAGTTTGGTAAAAATAAAATCATAAATGAAGCTGATATTGTGCAGACAAGGTCAAAACAGCTAATTTTGACCCTTCAGGGGCCATAACTCTGGAACCCATAATGGAATCTGGCCAGTTCAAGAAAGGAACCAAGATCTTATGGTGATACAAGTTGTGTGCAAGTTTAGTTAAAATAAAATCATAAATGAAACCACTATCGTGCAGACAAGAAATTGTTGACGCACAAAAACATCAAATTCTGGCCTTTAAAGAAAATTCCTATAGTTTTTTTCCTTTCATAGATTTTTTTTAAATTCACATATATGATAGGAAATTTTGTGCTGAAAACAATGAACAAATAAAAACAATAGGTCACCCGGCTTGTTTTTGTGAAAAACTGTTTTGAACACACCCACTGTTGCTGAAACTGCCAGCGATTTTTCAACATTTTCATAATTTTCTGCTTTTTTATAAATACTTACCAAAATATACATCAAGGCAGCACAATAAGGTCTTTTTCTTTTTACAGATTTTATTATATACATATTTGTAATACTATATCCTTACAATAATGGGTACAAATGAAAAAAAATGTTTCATATTTACTTTTGTGAACTTTTTTCAATGAAAAATACCCATAGTGAAGAATTTTTTTTAATTTTGAAAAAACTCTTTCATAGAATTTTTCCTGTTTTTCTTGTATATAGATAATTGTATTGTGAGCATAAAAATGGCTAAAAATGTATGGGTCACCAGGCTAAATTTTATGTCAAGACCGCTAGAATACAACACCTGTTCGGACGGAAAGTGGCGCGAACCTGGCCAAATTGATTACATGTATGTGTGCTAGAAGTTAAAAAAAAGTTTTAAAAATTCTTAATTCTTTCTATAATTGAATCTAAATAATCTGAAAGATGATAATTTGTCTTATTAGTACTAAGTCAATTATCTTACATTATATAAACAACACTGTCTTTGTACTAAAATGCGATGTGAAAACACAACCACAAAAATAGCAAGATAATTGTCAGGCATGATACTTGTCAATACAATATAAACCAGTATCAACATTTGATAACTGATGAAACTTATCAAAAATGTTATTTCATTCAAGATTCCTCATATTTAATATTGTCTGTAACATGTTTCAACAAATGTTGACTTCAGTTCAGTTTTCCATAGAAAGTGTCGACTGCGCAGAAAGATGCGCATAAAAAACTATAGGAATTCCCTTTAAGGGGCACTAACTGTAGAACCCATGATGAGATCTGGCCAGTTTTCGAAAGGAACTGAGATATCATGCCAATACAACTTTTGTACAAGTTTGATCAAAATGGCTTGCAAAATGTGGTCTCTATCTTGTTCACAAGAAATTGTGGACGGACGGACGGACGACGGGTGTGACAGGTGAGCTAAAAAGGAATCCCATATTCTATTACAATGCTTAAGATATCTGTGTTAAATTATATACAAACAAGAGCTGTCTCCATAGGATGACACATGCCCCCGATGGCACTTTGAATGAATAGTTATGGCCGATGTTAGAGTTTAGGACCTTTGACCTATGGACCTGGGTCTTGCGCGCGACACGTCGTCTTACTGTGGTACACATTCATGCCAAGTTATTTGAAAATCCATCCATGGATGACAAAGATATGGACTGGACACGCCCATCAATGCACTATCCTTTAACGTCTAAGTGTGACCTTGACCTTTGAGCTACGGACCTGGGTCTTGCGCGCGACACGTCGTCTTACTGTGGTACACATTCATGCCAAGTAATTTGAAAATCCATCCATGGATGACAAAGATATGGACCGGACACGCCCATCAATGCACTATACTTTAACGTCTAAGTGTGACCTTGACCTTTGAGCTACGGACCTGGGTCTTGCGCGCGACACGTCGTCTTACTGTGGTACACATTCATGCCAAGTTATTTGAAAATCCATCCATGGATGACAAAGATATGGACCAGACACGCCCATCAATGCACTATCCTTTAACGTCTAAGTGTGACCTTGACCTTTGAGCTACGGACCTGGGTCTTGCGCGCGACACGTCGTCTTACTGTGGTACACATTCATGCCAAGTTATTTGAAAATCCATCCATCGATGACAAAGATATGGACCGGACACGCCCATCAATGCACTACCCTTTAACGTCTAAGTGTGACCTTGACCTTTGAGCTACGGACCTGGGTCTTGTGCGCGACACGTCGTCTTACTGTGGTACACATTCATGCCAAGTTATTTGAAAATCCATCCATCGATGACAAAGATATGGACCGGACACGAAAATTGCGGACAGACTGACAGACCGACGGACCGACAGACGGTTCAAAAACTATATGCTTCCCTTCGGGGGCATAAAAATGCAGACAAAGGGAATATACAACTATCAAAGATCATATGTTGTGCTGTACATGATATATATTGATGATAACGTGTCAAGGAGCTGAGGTCTGATTTAACAAGTACATACATAATAAATATTAATCTTTATGTCAATAGTATTGTGACCATGTACTGATATGTTTTCTACATAATTGAACAATCCCTTAAACAAGTAGGATACCACAGACCTTTTGACAAAAGCTGTGTAACGATCCACTGTAGACAGTAACGCAAGTACTATTTAGACCACTGAATAGAAAGTAATGTAAGTTTAATAAAGGGAGATAATTCAACTAGAATGTGTCTGTAGGACACAGGGTGTGCCCCCCACTGGTACATTTGTCACAAATATGGGAAAATCATTCAAATGTTTGCAGTCTTAATGGGGTATAGCCTCAAAAAAAATTATGAAATGGATTCATTATTCTATACCATATACTTTTTGAGCTATGAGCATCACAAACAAAAAATCCACTATTTTGGCTATTTCAAGGGCCATAACTCTGTAATAAATGCTAAAATTCTCAAGAAGAATGCCAAGTGTGCAAGGTCACATTATGATAAAGACTCAAGCAAGGTTTCATGAATTTACATTAAATACTTTTTGAGTGAGGCACATAATTAGGTGAAAATGTGAATTTTTTTTTACTATTTCAGGGGCCATAACTCTGGAAATAGGGGGCGGACTCAGATGAAAAATAGGAGGTGCGCAAGTTCATATCATGATAAAGATTCATGCCAGTCTTCATCAATTTATATCAAATACTTTTTGAGCTAGGCATGTCACAAGGTGAAAATGTGCATTTTTGACTATTTCAGGGGCCATAACTCTAGAAATAGGTGATTGACCCAAATGAAAAATAGGAGGCGCTCATGATTAATACTCATGCAAGGTTTCATGAATCTATATCAAGTACTTTCTGAGCTAGGCATGTCACAAGGTGAAAATGTGCATTTTTGACTATTTCAGGGGCCATAACTCTAGAAATAGGGGGCGGAGCCAGACGAAAAATAGGAGGTGCGCAAGTTCATACCATGATAAAGACTCATGCAAAGTTTCATCAATTTATATCAAATACTTTTTGAGCTAGGCGTGTCACAAGGTGAAAATGTGCATTTTTGACTATTTCAGGGGCCATAACTCTAAAAATAGGGGGCGGACCCAGACGAAAAATAGTAGGTGCGCAAGTTCATACCATGATAAAGACTCACGCAAGGTTTCATCATCTTATATCAAATACTTTTTTGAGCGAGGCGTGTCACAAGGTGAAAATGTGCATTTTTGACTATTTCAGGGGCCATAACTCTAGAAATAGGAGGCGGACCAAGATGAAAAATAAGAGGTGCCCAAGTTCATATCATGATTAAGACTCATGCCAGGTTTCATGAATCTATATCAAATACTTTTTGAGCTAGGCGTGTCACAAGGTGAAAATGTGCATTATTGACTATTTCAGGGGCAATAACTCTAAAATTAGGGGGCGGAGCCAGACGAAAAATAGAATGTGCGCAAGTTCATATCATGATAAAGACTCATGCAAGGTATCATTAATTTATATCAAATACTTTTTGAGCTAGGCGTGTCACGAACTTCGGACAGACGCATAGACAGAAGGACGAACGGATGGACAAGAGCAAATCTATATGCCCCCACCACTCATGGGGGGGGGGGGGGCACAAAAAGTAAGCTAGATAAATTTATTGTACTTGTACAAAGCACTTTTCCTTAATATCCTTAATCTTTGTATGAAGTTTGAATAAATTCCATTCATCACTTTTGGATAACATATAAATAGTATTTATAGATGACATTGTCTCAACATAGATAGATAAAGTGCATGATCTTTGACCCTAATTTCAGACATTGTTTCTGTTTGTCATGTTTTGTTTTAGCTTTGCATTAATTGTAAATGACTAAAAAATAGTTCCATAATACATTTAGGGTACAATTTTCCAGAAATATTGCCTGTCAATAATCATTGAAATAAAAGCTACACAAAAAAATCCCAAAGTCAGAATTTCATAGCATGACCTTTTGACCCCTCTAATTTACATAAAACATTGTTATATTTTTTGAAGACAGCTATCAAAGTAACAGGTAAGGTTCAAGCTTCAGCAAATATGTTGTCTTCGGACATTAACATGCCGGCCCTCATAAAATGATTTCTAGAGCACTTTTGTCACTAAAACCACCTGACTATTTTTATTACAAAATCTAGTGCATGATCATAGGTTTCTATTCTCTGTGTAACAAGAACGAAATGCAACACGCTGGGCTCTTAACCCTTACCCTGCTAAATTTCTATAATGAACTTGTCCATCTTTCAGTTTGGACAGTACCATTAACTGTTAAAAGGGGCACTTACAAAAAAGATACTGACTGAATGGCAAACAGTACAGACCATGATCAGACACGGACGTGCAGGCTGATCTTGGTCTGCACTGGTCGCAAAGGCAGAAGCACTTGCCACAATCAGGCTAAAGATTGAAACAGAAGAAAGGCATTATACATGCATGTACTAGGTATTACCAGACGTTCACGATTCTAGGAACAAAATTTTCAGTTGTATTTTGACAAGATACTGCATGTAGTTTTAAATAAATATTGCCGAGTTTGTTTTCCCACAATTGAAAGTAAAATGGGTAAACGAACCTTATAGCTCAATGTGGAAGTCAACATCTATAAATCGATAATAAGCGTTACTTTCTGCGTTTGAAAAAAAATCCATGACCGACATCCGTGGATATAATACGAAGACTAGATACATCAATTCAAAATAAATACATGAAACCAGCAGTGTTGTATTTTGTCAGAGTTGCTATAAATACAAATTATACACATCAATGTCGATCTTCAGACAGTTCAGATCTATAAGGTTACATGTAAATAGTGTATAGGCTGCTTATGTGCACATGCACATATATGTATATATTGTAATCCTGAAATAAAACGTCCTAAATATTTCACTTTTTTATTAAACTAACACTTGCTTTCCACTGCAACCGATAGAAATATACGTTTGGGCGGAGCAAACTACAAGCGTCATCAAATTACCCTCTCACTGATTACTAGAATGACAGCTACGTCATTTACTACCTGCTTTTGATGTAAACGCCCATTCGGTGAGCTTTTCTGAAATTGGCAGTAAAAGATTTAACAAAATCAGTTGTTTTCATACATGTTTTATACACATATTTACCACATACCTTGAAAACTTTGTTTGCATATATTATGTCTTTTTTTCTAGTATGCACCGTACAAACTTCATATGATTTTTTGGTTAAAGGTCATTGACTTATTCACCATAGAATGTTATTCTTAATGGAAGATCAGTGATACAAGGGCAGAGCATGAATGAATATCATGCAACATAATGTAACACATGCTTAATTTACCTTGCATCAATATCCGGTGCACTGAACAATAATTTGAGAAAAATCTATCGTTTATTTCTTTTATGGTTGTATTTTTAGTGCCAGAATTTATTATTTGGCAACTGGAGCCATTGGTGCCCTGCTAATGCAAACTTGGTAGTACTACTAAAAAAAATATTATTTTGCAAGATAAGGTATAATTCGTTACCTTGACTGACATTAGCTGTTTCCGAACTATCTGCAGAACATTGCACAGATTCTGTTCTCTCAACAAGTTCAGGTTCATCGACTGCCTGAAATGAAACAAAAGCATGCACTTTTAAAATAAAAAAGTCAAGATCAGTGAGTGTGACAGTAATAATACACGCTTGAAGTTTGAAATACACACCACGGTAAATGTGCTCGCAGGTAAACAAATTATAATTTAACAGCATTTCCTCCAAAATATGTCTAGCAGAAAAACATCACCTACATTATATGCATCCCACTGACTTAGTCTGACTACATATCTATTTAAACATCTGATCAAGTTAGCTTATTTTTACTGATCAAGCACAGTGACGTAATTGTTAAAAATAGATAGAGTCAAGTCAGCATAAACAAGTGTGTAATATGTATAGGACATAGATCATTTATTGAACTTCTAATGCAATTAAGTTTGCCGAAATGCAGCCTAGCGTAGTGAAGACAAAACTTAATGTGTTAGAAGTTCAATAAGTGTATCTATAACCTATTTATAGTTTAAACGCCCTATTTCATTTAACTGACAGGTTAAAGAAACAAAAAGCTCTCTCTGAAGTAAACTAAACCACGCCTTTTTCAGTCTCTTGGAATTCATTGGCTAGTCTTATCTTCACTCATGATGGAGAAGTACATGTTTACTACAACTTTATACAAGGTCATTTTAGTGCCAACCTTTAGCAAAACAGCGGCTGATCCTGTGCTGGAAGATTTTAATTTAGTTTATATCATAAATACATAGTACACGACTAAGTCTTATCAAGTAGTTTGTGGAACACAATTTTATATTCTTATTCAATGAAAATATAATATGCATTAGAAGTTCAATAAATGATCTATAACCTATACTAACAGTACAATTTAAGTAACTACATGTATAAATAAAACAAGACAAAGTAGAATTTAAGTGCACCCTGGTTTATTTTTAGACCAGTAGAGGTAGTGAAAGGTGCAGAAAGGTCAAACTTGAACTATGAAAATACAGCTTGCATTGAAATGAAACTAAAAACATAATTTGATATTTGAGCCGCGCCATGAGAAAACCAACATAGTGGGTTTGCGACCAGCATGGATCCAGACGTCTGGTCAGGATCCATGCTGTTCGCTTTCAAAGCCTATTGGAATTAATGGGAAACTGTTAATGAACAGCGTGATCCTGACTATACTGCATGGATGCACAGGGTGGTCTAGATCCATGCTGGTCGCAAACTCACTATGTTGGTTTTCTCATGGCACGGCTCATTTATCTATTTGGTCTGTTTATTACATAGACACATTATTTCTTGTATGCAGTCCCTGCTTTGGTAATTGCTCCACCTCCTAGAATGTGGAAAATCCATAGTAGGTGGAACAATGAATACTCATTAATTTTGAACTACTACGTGATTAAGTGGATCATATTCTTCAGTTATGAAACAATATGAAAATAAGTTGGTTACTTTTTTGAAAATCCCTCGCTTGTCACTGGATTAAAACGATGTTTGAACTATAAGTGTTGCAATCTAGTGCTAGTTTACCAATTATTTTCATATATGTGGCTGGAAAACACCCACGTAGGCATTTCGTGAAGATGAAAGTTTTATGTGTTATATGTGAAGTATATGATACAAGTAGTTCATTGATGCCGGTAGTCACAATTCTAAGGTCAAATTAAGGTCAAGAAAATAGGTCAAAGGTCATTAAGTGCGGTTTTTATTAATTTCACTTATACGGCATCATATATTCGCCATTTTGATGAAATAAGTGAGCAAAAATGGTATTTGATGGAAGCCAATGTATTCAGCTATTAAATAAATCACTATATGCAAATTAGCTCATTTGCATATTAACTAACATTAATGAAAGCGACAAAATCATACAAAATTACGATAAAAACTGGCATGTATGTACAGCTGTATAATATTTATTGTTTTATATATAATTTTCATGATTTAAAAAACAGAAAGGTAGCAAATGATATGTGGGATACACATTTCTTGATAAACGCAACTGTTTTTATTACCATCATATGTGTTTTATGTGTAGATACTGCCAGAAGTGGATGGGTTGAGTTGACTTCTGACCAACAGCTTTTTTTAGAACAATTGTTTAGTTGTTTTCACAAAAGCAAGGCAATTCTTTTGTATTAGGTACATATCTACCAGCTATTTCAAACTGTGAACCTATGCCGCACAGCCAATATGGCTTCCATTTTTTTTCAAAATGGCGACCAAAACAACCACCAAAGGTAGGTATGTTCAAAAGTATGCATATGTATGAGCGTTTACATAAGTTTTAATGTAATTTATTGCAATATTAAGATTGATAAAAACAATTGATAATAAGACTATACGCCATGTAGGCAACCTCAGATAACCAAAATGGCGCTCATTTTTTCAAAATGGCTGCCAAATGTCAATGTGTTAAGGTTTCTTTGCATACATTATAGAGTATACATAGTTGTTTTATGTAGTTTAGCACAGTATTGTGATTGAAAAACATAACTATTTTAAATCAGGTTAACACCATCTCAGCCAACCAATAAGACATCCACTTTCCACAATGGCCGTCAAAAAGTCAGTATGTTCAGTTTTTCCAATATACTGGAGAATGTACAGAAGGTTTTATGTAAGGTTTTGCAGTATTTTGACGGATAATAAAACAATATACTATTTAAAACATACATTGGGTTTACAGACAGGATAGCCTAAATTGGTATCAATAGTATACTAAATGTATCAAGTGGTATAGAGAAGGCAAATATGTATATCTGTTTATGTTTGGCATATCGGCAGGCAAACTTGGCTTTTCATACATGCCACTATGGATATTCTTAGGATACAGACAGGCAAACTGTGTATAAGTGATATATAGTCAGGCCATTTATTTTTTGGTATCATTTGTTTACAGACAATTATTGATGCCACTGTCGATACCGAGGGTAAACAGACATGCCACTTTGGGTATCCTGTGTATACAGATTGGCCCTACTTGCCAAACATACAGACATAGATTAGGGAAAACCTGGCTATACATATAGACAACAATAGGTAGCCTTGATACAGAGACAGAAAAAAAACGGGTATCCTAGTTACACAGGAAAATTATCCTGGGTATACATACATGCACATTCCACTATGGGTATCTTATTTATACAATCATTCACTCTGTGTGTTGTGCATACATGTATAGCCACCCTGGCTATACATACAGTCCACTTTGGATACCTTGGCTACAAATACAGGTCATGTGTAAACAGAAATGCCTTTCTCGGTATCCTGGCTTTACAGTTGTATATAAAGGCTACTAAGGGTATCTTTGATTTATATACTGGCCATTATGGATATCCCGGTTTTAAGTAATAAGCCTTTCTGGGTAAAACAACTGGGTATACAGGCAGACCATCATTGCTATACACTAGGCCTGTATATGCGTTAAGTATGCTTGGTATATAGACAGGTCACCTGAGTGCATCCTAGGTAGGCCACCTTGAGTATCCTGACCGTTCACCACTACGAATATCCTGAGTATAAATACATGTACCTTAGGTATAAAGGCAGTTCTATCTGGGTATCCTTGGTATACTGTCAGGTCTTCTTGGCTATAAATACAGGTCACAATTGGATCCTGGGTACCGCTATTTGTACACTTGCTATACATAAAGACCGCTCTGGGTATGCTGGGTATATAGGTCTTCCTGGTTATATATACAGAAAACTATGGGTATCCTAGGTGTACAAACAGGCCTCTCGTGGCAGCCATTGTATACAAACAGGCCATCTGGACTATATATGTATGCCAATACGGATATCCTTAATATACAGAAAGACCGGCAATGTATCCGAGGTAGACAGGTGTGTAATATGGATATACATACAGGTCAGGTTAGCGATACACACAGATACACTTTGAATGGCCGTGGCATAAAAAGAGGCAACTATCGGTACCTTAGGTATAGATGCAGGACATTTTGGGTATATGGGGTATATAGACTGACAACATGTGTATCCTGTGTATACAGACAGACCATCATAGCTTTACATATATGCCAGTTATACATATACTAATTACGCTTCACAACTTTGCATCGATCGCGTAAAATAATGGATCTAAGTTTGCATGCATACAAAGGATACCACTGGTGACATGTATGACTGTATTCCAATAATGCTCAAGTAACGTGTCATATACTAATGTCGGCTGCAAGACGAAATGTGGCAGTTCAATGTGCAAATGCTTACGATCCAACCAGGTTTGCATGTTTGAATGTGCATGCGAGGCTATTTATATACCAACTGTAGAAATGTACAAGCTAGGCAACAAGTACAATAAAGTTGTGACATTTTTATAACAATGTCCTATAGTATTGTGTATAGAGAAAAGACTATGAGCAAGATTGAAATGTGTAAATTACGTTGTGCAGTATAAGTGTTAAATACTAATTATATATATTCTTAATGCATGGAATATTTACAAGCTTTACTTGGACATTTATAAAACTAATAGGATTCTTATCAATGGTTAAGAACAAATATATGTGTTACTGACTAAATGAATGTTTTAAATGCATAGTTGAGACATCTCAATTAATATTCATGAGTATGCAGATGAGCTGAAAAACTCTTAATTAATATTTATGAAGAACATTATTCCAAAATCAAAATATCTTAGTGTCTCAAATATGGTTTATATTTGAGAAATGTAAATATTGTGAGTTTTTTAATATTTGTTTTTTTAATGATTAATATACCCCACCCACTCACTTTTGACAGTATTTACTCTTGCAAACAATCAATAATGCTACAAACAGATATATATTTATATAAAGTAATGTTTAAAATGTAATATTGCTTATTTTTGTCCATTTATAAACACAAATAGTGAAGATTTGATCTTTGTATTATTTGAAAATAACATTTATAATGAATTATCTGCCCATTTTTTAAGTTTTCGTGAATATTCATAAGTATGTAAATGAGAAAATTTTTAATTAAGTGTTTGTTAATAGATGTACAAAGCAATAGCTTCATTTTGATACGATTATTGTTATTCTACACCAATAAATGACCAAGATACAAGCTATTTTATGTGTCACACATGAAAATTTGCACCGAATGACCTTTGACCTCATTATAAAGGGCCTTTCAAACGTGACTACCGGCTACGTCTTTCTTGTGGCACCTAGCAGATAACGTCTAACATGGTAGTCATCCATCTTCAGAGAATGCCTACGCAAGTCACAATTTTGAAAATTCTAGGTATACTATGCATTGTTTTCCATGTACACAAAGTTGTGTCTATATGTGGTCAGCAACATTTTCAATATTACTAAAGGCTTTGATAACATTTAGCAATGAGAATGTATATCAAACATGCAGCTTCCTGATATATTTCTAAAAATTGTGTGAGTAAACCATTTACATATAAGCCGGAGCGCATACATGTATATGTTACATCACCTGATCACCTGTGTTGCTTTTAACACTGATCTAACCTGATTTTGTATGCAAAATTACTAAAATATTCAATAATTATAAACCATATTAAATCGTATACAAACCACGTCTGAAGATGCTCTCCGCTTATTATTTGACTGCTCATTCTGTTCACATGTATCTGTGTGACTCACACCACGCATCCCTAATTTTCTATCTACAGTCAATGAGCGTATAGTGGGCACCGAGTCTTTTTACAATCGGTTCAACTTTCCACAGTCTAGACCCAACGATCTCAACAGTTCAGGGTTTCTTTCAAAATCGTTCACCTGAAAATGCCGGCTACACACTAGCTGTTTTTGGCAGTTCACTTTACAATTTTTGCACAAAGCCCAACCATTTAACAAAGATATCCTTCTTTCGCGGAAAACTATGTAACGAAACACTGTTATCTCGGATAGGCACACACCCTTTGAACAATGCACTTTGACTTAAACCCTTCAAAATTCTAAATTTAATCTGTTTTTAAAATGTGTAATGCAAATGTATGTTTTTTGTTTAAATTTTGACGTAATAGGGCGGGGAGGTTTGCGCACACGTTTGTATTTTGTTTGGCTTTTGATAAAGGGGGAAGAGACCAACAGATGACGCACTGATTCCAAAGGGGAAAAATCAGTCAAGTTTTGTGCCTGCTTACGGGCAAAAAATTTTTTCTAATTATACACGAAAACAAAATTTTTCAAAAATGAAAAAAATTTGGAGTCTTTATTACCCCTTTAAGATAAAAATGCCCCAAAACGTTTACTTTATTTTTTTCTTCCCTGTGAATTTAAGAAAAAGGAAATTTTAAAGCATTGACCTAAGGAAGCTAAAAAAGAAGTTAAAATTTTAATTCTTTTATAGTAGGAAGGCAATGAATAAGTGTATCTACCTAAACCGGAACTTCTTAATTTATAAAGTCAATTTGAGGCGTGATTTATCCGCATCCTGGGTTTTTTACCGCAGTTTTGGTTGAGCTAAAAGGCCGACACGCCTCAATGAAAAAAGTTGATCTATACATTTACATATCTGCTACAATAGAATAAAAGATGATAAAACTTCTGTATATGGCTTTCTGGCTTGCAAAGAGCCGACATATGCAAATTAAGCAAAGGCTGCATTTTAAAGCAGTGACTCTAAGCAACCTGCTACTTAAATATGGCAGTTCTTACTACAGCACTGAAAATGAAGTCAGAATATTAATTCATTTTTATAAAGTTAGGAAGGCAATCAATTTGTGCCATGCTACCTTAAGGTATAGGTCCATAGTTTGGAGAAAAAAGTTTAAATGTTTCAAATCTGAAAGAAAGCTTGGTTTTTCATGAAAATTTAACAGCTAAAAAAAAATTTATATTTTTTCTAAAACCCCTTGTCAATTCCATTTTTATTGAATTCCCCGGGTAGGGACTGCTGAAGGGGCCACACTTTAGACAGTTCACACCTTTAAAAACTCCCATTTTTTTAAAACTGTTTCATGTCTTCGTTTTTTAGCATTTTTTCGCATCTGGGGTTTAATCTTTTTAAACTAGGTTTTTAAACCTTTTTTGGGAATTGTTTATATTTATTTCTTTACAAATGGGTTTTTTTACTTAAAGGGGGGCAATCATTTGAATATTTAAATTCCAACTCTGTGGGACAGAACAGAAAAATATGTATTGGACAGAAAAAGTTGTGTTCAAGTGCTTTCTTACTAAAAAATCTGTTTTGTGATATACTGCTAAACCTTAAAAGAGAGAACTTTTACACTTACCTACCTGCTACAATTGAATAAAATTCGATCAAACTTCAGTACCCCGATTTTCACTTCCAAAAACCCACATAAACAAATTTAAAAAAAGTCTGCATTTGAAAGCGGTTGAAAGAAGGGAAAAAACAAGGGAAAAAGGCGATTTTTCCAAAGTTTTAAAAGAAGTCAGTGATCCATTCATTTTAAAAAAGAGAGGAAAGGGAATGAATTTCTTTCAGCCTACATAAAAAGGTAGAACTTCTACATTTACCTACCTGCTACAATAAAAACAAGAGTGCCAGAATGTCACAATATACGCCCGTCACAGCAAATTTATTTTATCTAGCACCTGTATTTGCAGATGTAATTTTAATTTTGTGGTTGTTTAGTAATCATTGTAATTCTTTTGTTTTTCTAAGTCCACAAAAAAACTCCTTACCAGGTAGAGATACCTTAAAATACACCTAAAATTAGAAAGTAACAACTATGTTGTACCACAGAAAAGTGGTCTTGGTTTTTCCCTACGGTCAATTATAAAAAAGTTACAATATAAGTTATTTATAGTAACAACTATGGGAAGTTAATCTTAAAAAGAAAAAAAAAAAAAAAATACAAAAAATTTTTTTTTTAAGTCCACACAAAAATCCTTACCAGGTAGAGATTGGTCAAAATACACCTCAAAATTGGATGTAACATGCATGTTGTACTACAGAAAAGTGGTCTCGATTTTTCCCTACGTCTAGTAATGAAAAAGTTACAATATAAGCTATTTATAGTAACAACAAAGGGAAGTAATTCTAAAGAAGGGAACTGTGCATGACACTTCGTCTCATGATGGTGTATAATTGTGCCAAGTTACATCAAAATCCCTCTATGCATGAGGAAGAAATGCTTCGGACAAAGTCATTCTTGTATCTGACCTTTGGCCTCTAAGTGTGACCTTGACCTTAGACCTAGGGACCTGGTTCTTGGGCACGACACTCCGTCTCATAATGATGAACAATTGTGCCATCTTTCATCAAAATCCCTCTATGCATGAAGAAGATATGCTCCCGAAAAGTTTTCATTCTTGTATCCTTTGACCTCATAGTGTGACCTTGACCTTAGACCTAGGGACCTGGTTCTTGCGCATGACACTCCGTCTCATGATGATAAACAATTGTGCCAACTTTCATCAAAATCCCTCTATGCATGAAGAAGATATGCTCCGGACAGTCATACTTGAATTTGACCTTTGACCTCTAAGTGTGACCTTGACCTTAGACCTAGGGACCTGGTTCTTGCGTATGACACTCCGTCTCATTATGGTGAACAACTGTGCCAAGTTTCATCAAAATCCCTCCATGCATGTAGAAGATATGCTCCGGACAAGGTCTGTGGACGCCGCCCGCCCGCCCGCCAGGGGCGTTCCCGTAATACGTCCCGTTTTTCAAACGGTCGTATAAAAAACACCCGCTTAGCTCATGCGAGAGCGTTCGTCTATGTATCGCTGGGTCATGAGTTTGATCGTAGAGTGGGGCATACGCTTTCCATAACGATTTGATAAAAGACAGTGTTTGAAATCATTCGTCCTCCACCTATGAATCATGTGTGGAAGTTCACAGTTACTTGCGGAGAACAGGTTTGTACTGGTACTGAAACCAGGAACACTGATACATGACCGAAATACTGTTGACAAACGGTGTTTAACGCAAAAACAAACAAAACTAGAGTCATCACTAAAGGTGATGAACGTACCCCCCTCGTGCACTGACACAGTACATTGCAATTTGACGCACACAAGATTGCATAATTATGTGGACTGTATGTATATAGACTGAATGTATATAGTAACAAAAAACAAAGTCCCATAACTATGCAGAATATTTATCTAAAAGAATGTAACATGCACCATGCACAACTAGGGTTGGTACTGATCACTTGTGTGAAGTTTCATTAAATTGTGTGCAAAGGTTCGGAAGATCAGGCGCGCACAAAATTGCATATGCAGACTGTATGTACATACCCAGGCGAAATGAAGGTCATATGACCATGGACTACCATGGTCTACTGTGGTAGTTCATGGTCATATGACCATAGTCAACCACGTTTTGTTAAATGGCACCACAGTTTTTGATAGTCAATAATCAACATGGTCAACTGTGGTTGGGGACCACAGTCCACCATGGTTGACCAAGGTCCACGACCATGGTCGAACGTGGCGATTATTGACTATAACTAGATGTGTGTCAATACGACACAGGTGCCCCCCTCCTGCCACTGTAGCATAGTTTTATGACTCAGGTTAAATAATTTTTAAGATGTCTGCAACACAAACTTAAGAACCTTACGTGTATTTTTCACTTAGTTAGCCCTAATTCTGGCCTAGCTAAGTAAAATCCTAAAGAGAACACTTCACAGGCTATAAAACAATCCTATAATGTTTTATGATTCTAGGTCAAGTACATTTTAACATACATGTTTCACAAACTTTTTTTTTTGAGTAAGCCTGAGAAGTCTGGTCTTGTGTTATGAAAAAACTTAAAAAACAAAGTAAGTCAGGGGTCATAACTCCTACAATACTGAATGAATCCGGACGCGAAACCCCAGGTGCACAACTGCACATGCTGACCAACATTCCTGTAAACTTTGGTGACTCTAGGTCGAATATTTTTGGAGCTACGCGTGACACAACATTAAAATGACCTTTTTTACTGAGTCAGAGGCAATAACTCCTACATAACTGAATAAATCCGGAAACAAAACCCAAGGTGCACAACTACAAATGCTGACCAAAATTCCTGTAAAGTTTTGTGCTCTATGTCAAATACTTACGGAGCTACACAACACTAAAATGACCAATTTTTACAAAGTCAGGGACCACAACTCCTATATGACTGAATGAATCCAGACACGAAACCTCAGGTGCACAACTACACATGCTGACCAACATTCCTGTAAAGTTTTGTGACTCTAGGTCAAATACTTCTGGAGCTAGGCGTGACACAACATTTTCGGAAGGACGGACGGACAAGAGCAAATCTATATGCCCCCACCACTCATGGGGGGGGGGGGGGGAGCACAAAAAACTGTGGTGCCATTTAAACAAGAGGGCCATGAAGGCCCTCTATCGCTTACCTATTGACCTAAATATCAACAAGATTAACATTCTGACTAAGTTTCATTAAGGTTTCGATGGAGGCCTTGAGAAACAAAAATCAAACAACACCAAATCATAGAAAGAAAGAGTTGTTTGACATGAAAATTGAACAGCATGTAAAACATGTATATTACTTTATGAAACAAGTGTCAGTATACTGATATAAACATTGAATTCCGGAAAAGGGCTACCTAAAGGGGCTCCACTTCCGGACAGTTAAACGCCTTTAAAAACTCACCATTTTCAAAGAACAGTTACACATGTTCGTTTTGATGCATTTGCAATAGCGTGCGAGTGGTGAAATTTCGCATAACAAGGTGGAACACAGTTTTCAGCAATTGTTTATCATTATTTCTTTACATATGGCATTCATTTTCAAAGGGAGACAACTGTTCCCGATTATTTTAAGTACAAATGGCATTCATTTTCAAAGGGAAACAACTTTTTCCGAATTTTAAGTAATCTTTGAGAAAAAGTTGTCTCCCTTTGAAAATGAATGCCATTTGTAAAGAAAAAAAGATAAACAATTGCTGAAAACTATGTTCCACCTTGTTACGTGAAATTTCACCACTCGCACGCTATTGCAAATGCATCAAAACAAACATGTGTAACAGTTCTTTGAAAATGGTGAGTTTTTAAAGGCGTTTAACTGTCCGGAAGTGGAGCCCCTTTAGGTAGCCCTTTTCCGGAATTCAATGTTTATATCAGTATACTGACACTTGTTTCATAAAGTAATATACATGTTTTACATGCTGTTCAATTTTCATGTCAAACAACTCTTTCTTTCTATGATTTGGTGTTGTTTGATTTTTATTTCTCAAGGCCTCCATCGAAACCTTAAGATATGGACATGTGGCCTCTAAAGTGTTAACTAGCTTTTCCTTAGATTTGATTCGGTGACCTAGTTTTTGACCCCACATGACCCAGATTTGAACTAGACCTAAAGATCAACAAGATTAATATTCTGACTAAGATTCATGAAGACAGTCATAAATGTGGCCTCTAGAGTGTTAACAAGCTTTTCCTTTGATTTGACCCGGTGACCTAGTTTTTGACCCCACCTGACCCAGATTTGATTGTGACCTAAATATCAACAAAATTAACATTCTGACTAAGTTTCATTAAGATATGGACATAAATATAAATGTGGCCTCTAAAGTGTTAACTAGCTTTTCCTTCGATTTGATTCGGTGACCTAGTTTTTGACCCCACATGACCCAGATTTGAACTTGTCCTAAAGATCAACAAGATTAATATTCTGACTAAGATTCATGAAGACATAGTCATAAATGTGGCCTCTAGAGTGTTAACAAGCTTTTCCTTTGATTTGACCCGGTGACCAAGTTTCTGACCCCAGCTGACCCAGATTTAATTGTGACCTATAGATC
>NW_026460858.1:0-3001 GCF_021730395.1 Mercenaria mercenaria | reverse complement strand
GATCTTAACCACTCGGCCACGGAGGCCCCGGTCACAATTTCAGAATCCCTCCCAGCCACGCCAAATGGCCATTGATCCAAAATGGAAACCAGCGTTTCCCTGGATGACAGTCTCAGATTGTGTTGTTTTACATGTATGACAACAAATAGTTGACATTTTCAAAAACTTAAAATGGATAAGTTTTCAGCAAATAAACTCCGCAGAAATAGAAGACATAAACTTTAAAATACAAATAGATCTGTGTGCAGTGCTAAAATTGTGTTGTTTTATGTACAGTAAATAGTAAATGAACATTTTTAGCAACTTAAAATTGATGAACTTTTAATTGTCATTCAGCAAATAACTCCATAGGATTTTTATGACCTAATATCTTTTCTTGTTGTACATGTAAATGATACTTATTAATCACTGAAAATACCACTATGTTTTTCACTCTGAAATGCACCAGAATGCACCAAAAAGAGTTGTAGTAACACAAAATTTTCTGGGGTGACCCCCATACCCCCCATGCAGGAGGGGACACCCCTCCCGCACCCACCGCTTTGCTCGTCAAAAATTATCCTTTTGCAACATGCCTTCAGGAAATCCTGGCTAGAACCCTGCATATGGAAAGTTTCTGTCTGTTTGAATGTATATTAATGGATTCTTTCCCATTTGATAGTGGTAATTAACTGTGGATAAAGACTGTTTGCAGGCTGATTAAGCATTATATTGTATTATTAATTTGTATTTTGGCTTAAAGTAAAACATTTTGCTGTGTAAGGTCAGTGGTCACTCTACAAAAAGGTTTGAATCCAGTGTTGGCAGGCTTCTTCCACCCAGAAAATTTCATTCAAATCTTGCAATTTTCCCCTGAAATTGTTAACATCATCAGGATATCTATTTCCCTCTGCCCAAATGTCAGTCTCTTAGCCTCTGCAGAATAACAGGCCCTGGCCTAGCCTTCTAGTTCAGCTTATTAGGATTGCTTTCTATGATCTGATATTTTATAAGACAATGGGACAGCAACAGTCAAAAGCTATCACACTGGCCCTAAACGTCTTATTGTTTGGACTAGTTGTAAAGCTTTGAGTTTTTCTAAAACTGAGATAAAATAAGTAAGCTAGTACTTGTATGAATTACACTAAAACTTCTCGAATTGTGTCTGGGATACACAACATCATGGCTGCAGGCAGCTGATGAAGGTCTCAGGAGTTATGCCTGGAATAATCCCTCCTGATATTTATCTTAATATGTACTTAAATTTTGCGGTATCACATGTACACTGTTTTGTAGTGACTTGAAAAGGAATAACATCAGACACAAATTAATCTAAAATTATACTACATTTGCAAAGTGCATCGAAATCTAGTTTGGTTAACCATAGGAAACACTTCATTATGTATTTAGCATTAGTGCTAAGTTCATATCAAGAGACTGTAAACTAATAAAAATGCCAGTCTGTATGATATTATAGCATATTTACTTGTGAATCAATAGAAATTGCTTTTCTCTGACAGCATTTAGGCTACTGTTGTTTAATGTCGCTACTGGTACAAATATCTCATTAGGCTGATGAAATTAATTGTCTCTTTCTTGGTACCATAGAGTAATGTTCATTCAAGCCTGCTGTCTGCACAGACAAGCCATCTGGGGTAATACCATTGGAATGACTCAAACTTTTCTCATTCCATAAATTTCCTTTCTAATGTCCCATTGAAGCTTTACTGTTTTCTCGCAATATGTGTGCTGATGTTTCTAATTTAAAACCTTTTTATAAAACAGAGGATTTTAGGGTTCCTATCAGTGCTGTTCACTGTGACAGTGATATAGAAAATTCCTTAGTTTGTTTGTGTTAACACTTATTTATTGTCACCGCCGATAACCCATAGGGAGCAATTCTTCCAGAACACTGTTCATAATTTTAGTGGGAGGATTGTGCAAGATTGAGAAGATGTTCCGATTTTGTATGTTTCCTTGGCATGCCAGGTTTAAACCATCCCTACACACAGGACTTTTCCCAGTGTTACAGGTAGTAATAATTAGTGACAGCAGCCGGGATAGAACATGTGACCCATGGTTCCATAGTCAGATAGTGTTACCACTAGAGCAATGCACCTGCTGCATTCAAGTAGAAAATTTGCCACAAATTATAAAATTATGGACATGGTTAATTGGTTGCAAAGCAAACAGAATCTGTTGTTGTGTCATATTACTGACTCTGTTCTGTTCATATTACTAATAATTTAAGTCTACTTTCACCAAAATGTCGAAAACAATGCAAAAAACAATACAGGCCAGGAACAAGGAAAGTCTGATATCTGTGATGATTTGTAATTCTTAATAAACTTCCTTAACCCTTAACCTGCTATATTTCTATAATGGACTGGTCCATCTTTCAATTTGGACAGTACCACTTATTACTCAAAGGGGTTTTCACTTAAAATTTACTGACTGAATAGCGAACAGTGCAGACCATGATCAGACTGCATGGATGTGCAGGCTGATCTTAGTCTGCATTGGTCGCAAAGGCAGAATCATCTGCCGCCAGCAGGCTAAGGGTTAATGAAGAACTGTGATACACTTCTTGGACAAAATAATTGCATCCTTGAAAGATGAAAAAAAATAAAAGCGGTTTAGAAGCATCCTGATTTTTGTAAGGAAATTAATTTACCATTGATTAATTTATTATGTAGGAGGGAATTTATTGCTCATGATTTTTTGTTTGTAATGAAAATTGGGTCTTTGTTTAAACAGTTAAGACAGCTATTTAATCATTGAGTCATTAGTGACCTAATATGGACAAAGGGAATCAATTGCAAGTCAAACAGAATCAGTGTATGCCATCGGGGCACTGAAGCCTTAATTATTAGGTTATTGATGAATTAGATATCAGCCTGTTATATTCTGTGCACAAGTTTTGTTGACTCTAGTGTTACCTTATTACGGTTAATAAGTAAATTTTGGTAACTAGTACACATTAATGACAGTAGTCAAAGTTCACTTGATATCCTATTGTACC
>NW_026460857.1:0-5928 GCF_021730395.1 Mercenaria mercenaria | reverse complement strand
AGGCAAATCACTAAATGTTTCAAACTAACAATTTTCAATTAGCTCAAACTCCTATAGGCTGGAGACTCTATACTTGACTGGTCTTTTTGTTGAAGTTCCCGTCAGACAATGTCTTTGAATCAACAACATACGAGTCCTATCGCATAGATGCTTGGCCTCTGTCCTCTCAACTCTATATGAATGCCCCGATTCCTGGATGCTCAGCGCCTATATGCTATCATATATAGCATTCAACTACCATATAGGTATATCCCCGATGCCTTGGCTGTACTTCGCCAATAATGCTGAATCGTCTATAAGCTGGAACCCTCTTACTATCTCAGTAGATTACCAAACTCCGGGTCTCTGTCTCAGCTTCCCGATGCTCAGCCTATATATGCTATGGTCTATAGCATTCAATTACCTTTAAGGTAAAACTCCTATGCGCTGGCCCTATAGCTCGAAACCTTATCGAAATTCTGCTACTCTTCTTTAGTCTAAGAACTTCCAAAGTCTTCTTTTTAATAATTTATCCGCCCTGACAGGGTGACTGCAATAGTCTCCTTCTCAAGGTACTGGGATAAATTATTAGTTGAATCCTCGATGTGTCTTCTTCAACTGCTGGATACCGAATGAGCTCTCTATCATTCATCTACCTATTTATACCCCAGCAGACGTGCTATTTTTAGACGTGCTATTTTTAGAAATTGTTTCTGATTGGTCCAAATTTATACATAACGTTCCACAACGAGTACTTGCTCTATCAAATATCTGGTTCCCTTTAACCTTTGTATATGATATAATGTGCGAAGCTGGGACCCAGTCATTCACATAATGAACCCAAATCATCCACAAATGACCCAAATTCTATTAATTACAGCAATTCAACAAAATTATAGCAATGACAACATGAAAAGGGTGTCGAGCACTATATGTGCTTATGTGTTACGTTATCAATATATTAAATATACAAATTATTCTGACAATAGCCCCCTTCTCAAGAAAATACTTTCAGTTTTTCAAACACGTAAGGAATAATTTGCGTACAAAATCTCCATTTTTTTTTTTTACTATTTCTCGATTTTTTACAAATCATGTATCACTGCTATCATTAACATACACATAGTAATATTCTGATAAAATTAGTATCAAAGATCAAACATTTCTAAAAGACTCAACATAAAGTATATGATTTCAAGAATATCATACAACGATCATCTCCTGACCTTTTCATTTTACTATCATCATGAATGATATTCATTTGTTTCTCTGATCGTCAGAGTATTTGTCTTGTTTTCGGTTGGCATAATAATTGTTATCACCAAAACCTCCTTTTGCACGATAATTTCTGTCAGATCTACGTATAAACCCTTTACCGAGATCATCTCTCATGTCATTTTGTCTCCATGACTTCTTATGGTTAGATTTATTTGGGCCATGGTCTTTATAACCCCTATCATCTCGTAGGTTAATATCTCTGTCATATATACCCTTTCTGTTATGCCAACGCGATCCTCTGTTCACGTACTTATTAGATGACCTCTCATGATATCGGTTGAATCCTTGATCATCAAAATTGTGAGACTTTGGTCTGTCATCAGATTGTCTCCAGTTTCTTTCTGTTCTGTCATGATGCCTGTATTCTTGCAAACCATGTCTACCGTAACTGCTCTTTGATGCCAGGTCAGTCTTTACATTCTGGCATACATCACATGACCGGCAAAACCTTGTAACTTTATTTGTTATGCCTGGCCAATGAAAACTCGTTCGTATTTTATCAAGTGTTTCTTTAGCTGATAAGTGTCCCCTGGCTATTGACTTATGAGCTAATGTCATAACACTTCTCTTGAACTGTGTTGGGACTACTATCTGTTTAACAACTCTGCCCTTCTTCTTCTCGAAAATTCTATATAAAACGTTTTTCCTCACTTCATAATGAAACCTGAAACCTCTTTTTGTTTTCAGTTTCGCCTTATCCTTAGCATAAGTCCAAAGTTTCTTTAATGTCTCATCATCTTTCTGAGCAATTTTCATTTGCTCAACATTGACTTCGCAAACCTCAGATGAATTCGAAGTTACTATATTTATTGCATGCTGGGTTTCCGTCATCCCAGTTGCAGCAACATCCTCGCCGGATGAAAATTGTCTTTCATCTCGGGTTTTCCAGCTTATGTCTGGCCTATCTGAAACTCCTTTTATATTTCCGATTATCAAATCGCATGTCATGGTCGGCAAAACCATTGCCTCAACTTCACCAATAAAATATGGTGTATCAACTTGTATTTTTGCTGCAGGAACTGTCCTTGAACGTCCATCAATCGCAACCATAAGATACGTCTTATCTAACATTTGATTCTCTGATACATGATCTTTCATGACAGCTGCCAATTCACACCCTGTATCTCTCAAAACTTGAACTTCTTTATCACCAATATATCCTTTCTTCAATATCAAGTTCCTTTCACCGTTTTTTGAATCAATGGTACAGGTGCTTGCTATAACCGAAATGGATTTTCCATGTGCTAACATAAGTCGTCCATCTTCTATGCAGTCTTTTAACCGTTCGTCATCTAATGATATTGCTACAACTGAGGCTGCAACTTTTCTTTCATCCGACTGTCTGTCTTTCTGTGCTTGGCTTTCCTTTCTCCAATCTTTAGGTGTAGAATCTTGCGTTCCATGCCTATTTCTCTGTCTTTCCTCGTAGGATCCCCTACTAGCTAAAGCTGCACCGCTTACCTTCCTCTTGGATAGGTCTCTGCATTCTCGTGCTATATGACCTTCCTTATTACATATGAAACATATTGGCTTCTTAAAAGCTGGCTTTTCTCTTTGTGTAGGCTGGGACACTAGCTGAACCTCGGTCGAAGGCTGTGGCTCTTTGCTGCATGACAAATTACTTCTATTCAACCTGTTAGATGTGATAGAGCCACCATGAGCTTCAATATATTGTTCTGCCAACTGTGTAATCTCAGTTCTCGACTTTGCAACTCTTTCCTTTAAGAATAAAGCAAGGTCCTTGGAACATGTTTGGATGAACTGTTCTCTGATCATAAGGTCTTTCAGCATTTCAAACGTATTGTCAACTTCTGCCATTTCTGTCCATCGACTGAAATACCTGTCCAGCCTTGCCATAAACTGGAAAACAGTTTCACCACGCTCTGGCTTGCATTCCCTGAACTTCAATCTAAAACCTTCTTCCGTTAACTGATAACGTTTTAGCACTGCTTTCTTCAATGCTGGGTATTCATTGGCATGGTCTGGAGGCATGCTTGTGTATACGTCCAGGCCTTTTCCTGTAAGTAATGAGCTGAGGCTTACAGCCCATGTCTCTTCTTTCCATCCCTGGCTTTTTGCAAACCGTTCAAATCGTTCGAGGTATGCATCCATATCATCTTTACTTTCCTCGAACTTCGGAAGCCTTGGCCGCAATGTTTTACTGCTCAAGTGCTCAGGACCTTTATCAGCTCCTAAAGCTCCGGCTTCAGCCTTTATTTTAAGCATTTCCAACTCCTGCTGTTTCAAAACTCGTTCTTCCTCTTTTAAAGATCGTTCTTCTTCTTTCAAAGCTCGTTCCTTTTCCAAACGTTCCAACTCAAATAACCTTTTTTTCTCAGCCTGTTCTTCCTCATACAATCGTTTCTTCTCAGCCTCTTGAGCCTCAAACCTCCTTCTGTCCTCATCTCGTCTAAGCATACGTTCCTCACGTTCCGTATACTCCTTCTCTTTCCTATCCACAAACTCTATGAGCTCTGAACCTGAGAGACCCATACGTTCACCCATCTCAACCCATTTATCGTAGTTCATCTTTAAGCTTTAGGCTGGAACTAACTCTAAAATTCAACTATATGTGACTCAGACTACCTTCAGTCACAGCGCCTTCTGGTACACCAACAGAACGTTAAAACCACTAGTCTCTGTACCTCCTTGGATATAGATCCCGGACGAGCCCCCAAATTGTCAGGATACTGGTTATATGACCCAGGGAAGTGCCTACGCCTTTAGTATCTTGAACAATGGTTTGGGTCCAATCGCTAAGGTGACTATGTCTTAGACTAGCTGACAAACGATGTAGAATGTCCTTTGTTAAAACGTAAAGTTTTTGAGACCAAATATCTCAGATACAGAATTTTCCTCTGGCTACTTTGCCTAAATGATTCGTGTACCAATGATTCGTAAATGATTTTAATTATGAGCTAGACAATTTCAGGATCAGGCAAATCACTAAATGTTTCAAACTAACAATTTTCAATTAGCTCAAACTCCTATAGGCTGGAGACTCTATACTTGACTGGTCTTTTTGTTGAAGTTCCCGTCAGACAATGTCTTTGAATCAACAACATACGAGTCCTATCGCATAGATGCTTGGCCTCTGTCCTCTCAACTCTATATGAATGCCCCGATTCCTGGATGCTCAGCGCCTATATGCTATCATATATAGCATTCAACTACCATATAGGTATATCCCCGATGCCTTGGCTGTACTTCGCCAATAATGCTGAATCGTCTATAAGCTGGAACCCTCTTACTATCTCAGTAGATTACCAAACTCCGGGTCTCTGTCTCAGCTTCCCGATGCTCAGCCTATATATGCTATGGTCTATAGCATTCAATTACCTTTAAGGTAAAACTCCTATGCGCTGGCCCTATAGCTCGAAACCTTATCGAAATTCTGCTACTCTTCTTTAGTCTAAGAACTTCCAAAGTCTTCTTTTTAATAATTTATCCGCCCTGACAGGGTGACTGCAATAGTCTCCTTCTCAAGGTACTGGGATAAATTATTAGTTGAATCCTCGATGTGTCTTCTTCAACTGCTGGATACCGAATGAGCTCTCTATCATTCATCTACCTATTTATACCCCAGCAGACGTGCTATTTTTAGACGTGCTATTTTTAGAAATTGTTTCTGATTGGTCCAAATTTATACATAACGTTCCACAACGAGTACTTGCTCTATCAAATATCTGGTTCCCTTTAACCTTTGTATATGATATAATGTGCGAAGCTGGGACCCAGTCATTCACATAATGAACCCAAATCATCCACAAATGACCCAAATTCTATTAATTACAGCAATTCAACAAAATTATAGCAATGACAACATGAAAAGGGTGTCGAGCACTATATGTGCTTATGTGTTACGTTATCAATATATTAAATATACAAATTATTCTGACAATCATCTTTATTGAACGGGTTTCGGTCAGGTTTCAGTATGCATTATTCAGGGCCCAGAGAAGCTCGGGAATGTGAAAATCTCCGATCGGCGTTAAAAAGTCCATGTATTGTTCAGGAAAAAAATCAACAAGGAAATTTCAGCCGGTAGAATGGCTGGTCCCTTTGTTGAAAAACCCTTCCGAAATCTTATAGTTTCACCAATCGGGCTGGTACCTAAAAAATCCCCCGGTGATTTTAGATTAATACACCATTTATCCTTTCCTGAAGGGGATTCTGTAAACGATTACATAGATAGGAAATTCTGTTCGGTCAAGTATACATATTTTGACGCAGTCGTAAATATGATTCAGGATTTAGGCAGAAACTGCAAACTTTTCAAAATGGACCTAAAATGCGTTTAGACTGTTACCTATAAGAAATGAAGATTTTGAATTGTTGGGTTTTAAATTTCAAGGTCGATATTTTGTTGACAAGGCTCTGCCATTCTGCTCAGCTGTTAGTTGTTACACATTTGAACAATTTTCAACGTTTTTTGGAATTCGTCGTAAAAAGTAAAATTACATCAGGACAGCTCATACATTACCTACACGATTTTTTGGGCGGGGATAAGACATTTTCATCATGCAGATCATTAATGGTCAATTTTACGGAATGTATGAATGAGTTAAGTGTTCCGTTAGCAGATGAAAAAACAGAAAGCCAGGCCGAAGTAATTGTTTATCTAGGCCTTGAGTTGGATTCTGAAAAATGCAGGTGCGTATCCCCGCTCAG